>NW_010113508.1:9625-57738 GCF_000699245.1 Pterocles gutturalis | reverse complement strand
TCTATATAGTATTTTTATTATAATATTAATTATATATAGTAATAAATGTTTCCTATTATGTCATGAACATATATCACAGAGGACAGCCCACTACAACCTCATCCAGGTCCCAAGAAGTTCATAGCCTCATTCCAGCATCTGCTGCACAAGCATCCACATACAAACCCAAAATCCACCACTGATCTCCGGAGGCAGCTGAGGGCGGTTCTCTGTCTCCGGGACCTGCCTGATTTTGCAGACTGCCAGCGCTGCCTCCTGAGCAATGCTGCCAGCCTCAAACCGAGCTCAAGTGGAAATGACCAAAACTTTATGAAAATTGACATTTTAGATGCATTCGAACTTCAGAAACATGCCCTTACCTCTTTCCTTCTAGTCCTGGCCCAGGTGTGAGAAACATTAGCAAAAAAGCAATGGTTGCATTTGTCTGATGCAAGGAAAAATGCAGAGCTACAAACGATTAAAGTAGCAGTTTGCTCTAGCAACACATTCAACCACTTTTCATTCATTTCTTTCACCGTCTGCAGAGGACAAGCCTGTTCCTGTTTCTCTTTCAGCCACTTCCCTCCCAGGGGAGCATTAGCAAGTTTTTATAAACACTGCGCGGACACTCACTCAGTACAAAGGGACAGCAGTTCTCCAAATCAGGCCAGTCAAAAGCCCTTGGATGGCAGCAATTTGGGCTTCTTTCTCCTTCGGGCTTGATCTGAAACACCGGCATTGGCACCAGACCCTGCAGAGGCTGCCTGTGAGCCCCGGGGCTCTGCGCTGAAGCCCGAGGGTCTGGCAGGAGACGTCCACGCTGCTGGCTTGAGCTCGCAGGCTGCTGTGCACAGTGATTCCTGTCATCAGCAGCAGCATCCTGAGCACAGCCTGCCCTGCCCTTGTTCCTAACTCAATAGTATGTCGCAATTTCTCAAAGATTATGTTTCATTACAACACACTTTTCAGCAGAGGCAGCTTTATATCCATATATATGCTCACACATACAGGCATGCTGTATGTGTGTATATATAGCTATGCATACATTGATATCTGTATATAATGTGTGTTATTCAGTGAAACAGTGTGCAGCAGGTGGCCGGTTCACAATCAAGACTCCTACACCATGCTTGCTGCTGCCCGACGTGCCAAGGCTGGGCTGCCATACCCAGAAACAATGAGCTATTCCAAGTGCCAAGCTTCACTTTCCTTTCATCTGCTTTTTGGGCTTCTCAGATTCACATTTTCGAGACTTTTTGTGAAACATAAATATGGGGTTTTTTGCAGCCAGTCTGACCACGAACACACACAGCCCGGCTGGGCTTTTGCTGGGATCAGTAAGGTATTTGTCACCTAATCAAATAACATGCTTTCATCTGAGGTTGCAGCTTCCCAACTGGTATAAACTGATTTACGGCTGCACATCTGAAATGGGCAGAGGCCAGCCTCACTCCCTACCCCAGGCCATTTGATCTCAACTCCTTCTTTGGGGCAGCATCAGCTTTTAATGTGGCTGCTCACCTATGAGAAATAAAGGGTATTTATTGCAAAAAATGCTCATGGACGCAGGTTCTTGTGTGGCTGTGCATAAGCATCGGTAGCTGATGATGCTACAGCTCAGAGGACACAAGGGACAGAGAGAAGACAACTGCTCCATCTCCTGTGAGGCCAGCTAAAATCTTTAGCTCCAAGGCAGAGCATCTGACTGCCCCATAATGACTGGTCATCTGCTGGAGATCAGACTAGAGGATCTAATGGTCTCAACGACGGCTTGAAACTCAACCTCTCACTGAATGACTTCTCTCCTGCCTAACCTGCACCTCCTCCTCTCCATCACCATAGGGCACCACAAGAATGCACCGTCTAGCCCCAGGTCTCTTACAGAACCTTGTTTCTCCTCTTGGGACCCCTTCACACACTTGGACAGCCACCCAGTGTGTGAAAAAGCAAATGAGAACATCAATATGCTCATTAAATTGCATTTTGCTTCCATTCTGCAAAAGTTATGACTGGCAGCACATATGCAAGTCAAGACAATCAGCCCTCTATGTCTTCCAGCAATACCATCTTTCCATCCAAATCATCACTAAACTGATTTCCTATTGCAATTAAAGATGCTGCCAGCAAATATTACTGCAGACTCCAAGAGGTTTCAGGTATTTTAGAGGCTGGAGTTGGTTGATGACTATACTCTGATTCAGTAACATTTTTCTGTAGTCATTTAAAGCAGGACTTTACCCATCTTGGTTTCCTTTCCAACCCTCAGCCTCTGTAACTATTCATCTCTGGATGTTTCATAAGATATTCATGTGTTTCAGCTGAGTTTACCCATGTCCCAGAGTTTGGAGCAGAACTCTGACCCTCAAATTCCTGAATTTGAGGAGGCGGATTTAATTCTTTCCTTTGTTAAAAGTACCTTTAACTGGAAACCCATCTTCCTCATGTGCTAATGAGTCTACTACTGACTCCTTCCTGGCTAAGACTCCTTCCAGTTGAACATTTTCTGCCAAACTAGCTCTCTCCTGACAGCTACTAATTTAGAACTGTTTTGTCTTAACTCGCATTTCTACTCAATTGACCTCATGGTCTTCTTTCTCAGTAATTCCACAGAAAATGTGCTCGGTGTGCAACTCCCAAGTTTGCTTTTTTTTGTTTATGTATTTTTAACTTCTCAGTGCTGCAGACTCTAGTCTGGAACATGAAAATTATTCCTGGGCTTTTTTTTTTTTTTTCCTGTTTATTATCCAGGGTGTCTTCATTGCAAATAATTTGCCAACTGAAATATCACTCATAATTGGTATCAAAGTACAGAAGAGAAAAAAAGGCAAGGAAAAAGATCTATCTGCTCTCTCACAGGTGCCTGCAATGACACCCAGCTGGAACAGGTGTACACCAAAAAAAGTGAGAAACAGCTTTCAATACACATATATTACAAATACATAATACAATATATTAATTACACTTTCAGCTCTAGCCCTGCCAAGACATTCAGGTTACATTGCACAGATCTGAGATGGACTTAACTACAGAAAACTTCTGACCTGGCTATCACCCAGCTGCACCCCTAAATAAAACATCCTTATCTTACAAAATTTAGGAAGGGTCAAGCCTGGGGTATCTGCAGGTAGGTTGCTCAGCCTGGAACTGCTGAAAATTCACTGAAAGAGCAATGCAGGAGTCATCCTGCATCCCAGGGTGATGTTTCACCTTACATTTGGGTTCCTTCTTCCTGTAAGGTTGAGCTTAGCCTAAAGCAGAGCTGGAGCCTAACTGTAAAAGGGAAATAATCCCCAGCTCACAATAATGATGTATATCTGTATGCTTGTGAGGAACTTCGAAAGATGGTACGTGTCACAGATACCACAGCTCTAATTACTCTTAGGTCCAAATACTAGCAACTTTGTATTAACAAAACTGTTGCAGATGTTCTATTCCAGATGAGCACAGTTTTGTGCACAGTCTCTGTATCCAGCTTTAATTGTCTATCAGACTTCGCCAGATTACAGTCTCTCATTACTACATCGTGTCCAAACTTTTTTTGATAGAGAAACCAGGGCCAATTGCTTGGTGCATATGTTCTCACTGCCCTCTTTTTCAATACAGACCTGGTGGTTCAGTCTTACCACAAAGAAGCCTTCTAGTCAGAGCATGGCCTCAGGAGAGAAGTATTTTAGTTTCTGAACTATTACAGTACCACTGGGAGACTTTATCATACCTGGGGTTTTGTGACCTTAGTATAGAACATATTCCAACCTGTGCATCCTGGCATGCTAGTTATGAAATTTTGGGCACAAATGTTTGGAGGATGCTCAGCTGGGAGCTACAATGGATCAAGTGGAGGAAATAACCAGCCATTGGTAGATGGATTACTAAGATCCCAGAAGAAAAAAATCTCAATTCCTTTTAAAATACACATGCAAACAATGCCTGGAATGGTTCATTAACATATGATGATAAATGAAGGTTTGTCAACAGTTCCTGAGCTGAAGCACAATGCCATGGCCAAGGTTTGAAGCATTGCTTCTTCCTCAAACCCCAAACGAAGTACAGGATCTCCCAGGACAACTCAGGAACCAGCCCAGGGAGGGTCAGTACCTGTGAAGACTGGTCTCTATCTTGCACTTCTCAAGAGAGATAAGGAGTTCTCCATTTAACAGAGTAATTTAGTTAAACGGCTCCATTTTTTTAATAATGCTATTTAAACACAGTAACTAGAGTCTTCGTTTTTATGGATGTCAGGAGAAACATAAGCTACAAGTTACATGCAAACCACAGAGGAAGTATTTTAATTTCCAACATGCAGTGTTTCTCCTAACCTGAAATAACAATTTTAGTTTGTTTGTGCTCCCAGAAGCCATGAAGTCTGCAGGGCTCCAAAACATTAATTTAGCAGGAGGTGTGAGGGAAGTAACACAGCGTACCCTCTGTACCTGCTACGTCTCTGAAATTAAGAGACTCTCCTCTAGGAAACATGCTTTAATGATCTTTCCTTTTTTTCATTAATGAACTTTAGGAACATCTCTTTATGCTTAATTTCATGGGGTTTTTTAATCAGATTACTAAATAATGTCAAGCACCACAAAATGTATTCATATTCTGAAGAGCAGAGCATGGGGTTGTGAGGTCCTCCATCAAGTTTCTCCAATTCACAAGCAAAACGATGTTAGCCATTACGAAAAAAAGGTAGCCCTGAAAACACAGACTAGTTTCTGCAGCTCAGGCTTGGTTTTTCTCTGGCTCCCAGACCATCAGCCACAAACACACTCAGCTCTGGTTAGCAATTTGCCAGTGCACAAGCCTAAAGCTAACCCAGCTCATCCTTCTGCGAGTGCTGTCTCTGCAATACAGCAACACAATGTCGGCCCATAGAGGATGAATGTGTCATCCATAAAGTGTCTGGGTTTGTTATTTTTCTCCAGTGCCCGAGTTTAGAGAAGTTGCACTGGGAAGACAGAGTCTTTACTTGTCTTCATCTAGCTATTGGTAACCCTTCATCCTGTCATCAGCTCAAGTTCAGGGGGGAGTAATATCTGCTGGATGCTGATTTGATCAGCAGAGTCCAGAGGTCCTCAGTTCTCACTCTCCCAGGATCCGGGACTGCTGCTAAGTGGCCCCACAGCAAACACATAGAGGGGAAATGTATGTTTGCATGCGGTGAGGCCTCTGAGGGACATGCTTGCTCTTCCAGACTAGAGATAAGGCACATTAATTGGAGGGTACACACAGGACTTCTCCCAGGCTATGTGGTACCTTTCCCCAACACTTAAAAGAATAAATTCCAGAGTCTTATGAATGTCATGGCTACTGTTTGTTTTGGGTTTTTTTCTTCCCCTCCTCTTACACTAACCATGCAGGTCTTAATTATAGTCCAGCAGTTAGTCACCACCGAAACAGCAATAACCACGATGCAAAGAGTATATAAACATGGGTCTACCTATAAAAGTAGAAATGCAAATTGTGTTGCCTTGTAATGACTCCAGGCAAAAGACGTGGTGTGAAAAGCAGAGGAAAAGAGCCCAGCCATGCTCAGCTGCACAGTCACTTTGCTGGCCTTTCACCTGGGGAAATTTCAGTTTAATTTTCACTTACAGCCCAGGCAGGATGTAATTCAGTTTCCTTCTAGTCCCCACTGGACATTTTTTTTCCCCCACTCCATATCACAAAGCATACATTCACATAACCAGTAATACAATTGAAATCCTCAGAAACACCAAGAAGAATAAAAGGTAGGGATAGTCTAACATCTGCATTAACAGGGTTTTACTAGGTGTAGAAGAACCATCCCAGAATTGTCCTGTACAGGCCAGTTCAGTGGTCTGGCAGAGGTACAAGGACTCTTGACAGATGGCTTGATTTGAATGTAAGATGGGAACAGCTTCAGAGCCCATCACTGCAGTACAGCCAAATATTCACAGAAAACAGTTTTCTAGCCATGCCCAAGAGTTAATTTTCAAAGGGGCAGGACTCAGGCTACAGTAAGGAAATGTGGTTTTCTATTCTCCGCTGTACAAGGCACAGGAAAGGACTAAATCTGCATTTAATTTTAACCCTCTAAATAAATAAAAGCAACCCAGCATCATTTGACCTCCCCTTTCCAAAGCTCTGCAGCAGCCAGAGGGAAGATAACAGGGGAACAGAGAGGAATCAGCTGCAGCTGCTACCAGCAAGACAAAAGAACAGCAGGGAAGGTTTTCCTGCATGCCCAGGAGGGGGAAGGCACAGGGATGCCCTACTCCCAGCTGGCTGTTGGATACAACTGGGACAGAGGTGAGGTTTGTCTTGTCATCACGAGGGAGGTGGATGTAGCACAGCAGGAACTGCTTGTGCTGGAGAATCGTGCACACTGGGTGCAAAATCTCCTCTCTTGTTCTTGCAGCAAAGGGGATTTTCTGCCTGTGGCATCCCAGCACTTCCCCTCTGCAAGCTTCTCCCAAGTGCTCCTCGGATCAGGAGCACAAGCACCGGAGCTGAAACAGTCCGCTGGGACCAGAGACGTAGACCCATCCTGCTTCCAGGACTTCAAGGAGACATCTCTCCACCATGGTTCACCCACCCAAAGTATTTGCAATTCAGCACAACAGTGCTGAAGTCCTGCTGACCTGTGTTTTCACCACCTCTGAAAAGCGGCATTTGTCCAGAACGGGTTATTAAGGGGCCATGGGTCTGTGGGATGATCTAGCAAGTTTCTTGCCTTTACGTCTGTAAAAAACAGCACCAGCAGACTTGTGTCACTTTGGGGTGTAAAGAAAGATGTGAAAACAGATCAGCCTTCAGTGAAACATTGCATCTTCTCTCGCAAACAGCTAAGCGCAGGCTGGAAGCAGCATCCTCACCATGCACACTTCTGCTGTTGCCTTGAAACTGCCGTCAAGCTTTTTCCTGAGAGGTTTCCCTTACCTACACCGGTGATGTTGTCTTCCTACTAATTCCCCCACATCAAGACAATCCAAATTTCATAAAGCAATTGGACCTAAGGCTGGGGACAAGCTTTGCATTCCCACTGAGCACTGCCAGCAGCACTGGGCATGAAATGCAGGAGAGAGGGACGGGGCATCCCACGGCAGGAGCCCAGGAGGCTGACCTCGCAGGACAGCCCAGACACCTGACAGAAAGATAACTACTCATGCAGTCCTTTGAAGGATTTAATAAAATTACTGCATTAAATTGTCTTTCCTGGATTGTCACAAATACATCTCCATGATGTACCCAAGTGGCCTTTAATTATTTTAAGTTTGCCAAAGTGCGGATTTCTACCACATCAATAAAACACCCAGGTATCTCACCTGAAATGCTGAAATCTGGGGGGAAAACAGGAACAAAAACTTTATGCCGGCTGGCAAGGGCAGCTTTCAAAAGTAGATTTCTCCTTTACCCAGAGGCTGGCTAACAAAGTCCAGTCTCCTCGGAAATGCAGAAATTAATTACCTGCATTGCAAGCACCCATATTATTATATTTGTTTACCTTATTCTCTGGTCTTGAGTGACTGTTACGCTTTGTTAACATAACACAAGTATTTTGTAACACAGACCTGATATTTAGGCAAGAATTACCTTCCCTGCCCTTTAATTTATACCAAACGCAGAGTAGATTTAATTAACACAATTTTGAGTGTAATTTAAAACCACAAGAAACTTTAATTTTAAAAATTGATTTTTATCTAGTTTTAGCTATTTTCCTGAAGACAGCCTGATCCTTGTTAACTGGTAAAGCAACAAGTATATAGTAATTTAGCCTTCATGTTGAACTCGGTACTTTTTTGCTACCTAGAGAACACAAAATATTCTCTAAGTGTTGCCAAGCAATTATAACCCAGATTCTTTTAGTCAGAAGCTATATTTGAAATCCTAATTTATTTAACATGCTTTATTATTCTAGGAAATATGGAATGGCATATATTTGCTATTTAATAATTTTTGCCAAGCTGTTTGAGTTGAAATTGGAATTCAGTTGAAATTCTATAAAGACAGCATTTTTATTTGCTTGTCATTTAAGTAAATCAAATTAAAATATACTAGAAAGACATAAATAATGAATTATCAAAGCATGTTTTGCATATAAAACTAAGGGCCTTCTACAAGGGGTGTATTAACAGTAGCTAGTGAGCTGACTCTTTCAGGTTAACGCGTGATTTTTCAAATGGATTTATGTGTCCTGAGATGCACATAAAGTACCTAACAGGAGTTTTTAAAGTACTTAAAAAAACTAAATAGCAAAATACCATTGAAATGAGGAGTTAAGTTCCCAGCTTCCACAGGTATCTACTGGGATTTTCAAAGACTTTTAGGTAACAAAATGGCTTTGAAAGTCTGACTCCAAGACTTGGGAGGCAGCAGAGTCCATCCTTCCTGATGTGTTTTCAATTGTAGACTGGAACAAACTTTCTTGTAATTCTTATCCTTTTGCTCAGTTTTGTGTGGAAATTTCAAATAAAACAAAAAACCCTCCCAAATATTCAATTGAAAACAAAAGCGACAAAAGCAAAAAGTTTAGAGCACTGACTTTGAAAAAAATTATTTGAAATAAAATCAGAACTTTCCACAGTACTCCTCACTTAGAGACTAAAAACCCGACAGATTTATTAAATATATGAAAGTATGTATGCAGTAAGCTTGAGCCGACTTCCAATGCTTAAGATAACTCTTATCACTCAAGAAATATTTTCAATGCCTTAAAACTCAAAGAGGTCCCATTCACAGATTCTTCCACAGCAGTTATTTAAAATAGTCAGTGTAAATCATAACTTGAAACAGATTTTCAGAATTTCCAATTAAACAGGCATCCCCCACTACTAATTTTTTCTTCTAATTTTTTTTTTAATCTCATTGAAAACGCCAAAGCATCCAGAAATGTTTATGGAAAGTTTTTTCACATGTCCAAGACAGCTGCTAGACTTCCAGCTTCACATACAATTCAGTGCTTCCTGCAGCAGCTCAGACCAGCGTGCCTCAGATTTCTTGGCGGCTTTTCTCACCAATTGCTTTAACAAGGCTCGGCGGTACAAAATGCTGATAAGGGGGATGTCTAGGAAAAATTAACAGCAGGGTGGGACTGTAAGAGTCAGCTCCTTGCCTCCCTTTGAGCAGTCTGTGCTGGGCAGCTCAGTTATTTCAGCATCTTGGGGCTGGGGGCAGCTGGTAGATGGTGATTGTGGCCAAGACGTGAATGCAGAACATCCCGGTACAGAATGACCGAGCCAAGACAAACCCCAGCAACAGGAGGAGGGGAATATGTAAGGAGGAAATAATTCCCCAGCCTGGGGTTTCACCTACCCCTCCCATGGGCTAGCAGCCTTCACACGGAAGACCTGCGCCAGCAGAGAGGCAGAGCCCCTGCCCCAGCACCACAGATCTCCCCCTGGCACAGCATCCACGGGAGCCCCTTCCCTGCGAATGGAGCAGGCGCAGGGAGAACGACTGGCTTGTAGCCAGACTTGCCACTTTTTCCCCAACAAGACAGACAGTTGACTGTAAATTGGCATAAAAATACACATATTTGCATAAATCCTGGGGCAGACCATGCAGAGCTCATGCCTTCCCTTTTTAAAACGTGGTGCCTCCTATGCAGAGATGGTTACGTGCATGCAATGAATATAAATAAAAGATAACCTCATGACATACTCCAATAGGAGCCTCAACTTTCTTTAATAGCGATAAGATGAACAAAGAGGGAGGAAGGAGGAGGGCCTCTTAATGCTATTTTCAGCCATTATTAATGAAGATCAAAAGGAACGGCAGAAAATCAGACCCCTCCGAACGGTATGGTGCTGCGAGCCCAGCCAGAGCAGATGCTGGCAGGACAAGGTCACATGCCTGGGTTCCCAGTGCTCTGCTGGGAACAACCTGAAGGCTCCAGGAACTCATGCAGGAGACTTGAAATTCAGTAAGGACAAAACCAGAAATCCAGTAACAGATGTCTGAAGAGAGAGAGGGGAAAGGATCTGTTTGGGCTTGCGAGAGCAAAGAAAATGAAGTATGCAAATCACTTCTCAATTTCATACAAAAACACCTCTTTTAAGTTTTGAGCCAAGGAATAGAGAAAAACAAGAGTTCGCTTCAATTTGTTCATAAACCTGGAGGAAAGGACAGCACGAGACTTGGCTCACGTCACCCGGCACATCGTGCATCTGTGCGGGAGAGCTGCCTGATGCACACCCCGCTCTTCACAACCAGACAGGGCTTCCTCCTGAGTCTGACAAGCCCAAGTCATCCTGTGCAGAGGCTAAACCAAGTCAGGGGCAAAAAAACAAACTTCTAGCTTCTGGCATTGCTGCGACTATTGCTCCAGAAATGACAATGAAGCTTTTTCCAGAGCCTGTTGCAAAGGCAACGCAACACAGACTGGCTCAAGGCTGGGCACTTTCATCAGGTTCCTCAACCCCAGCCTCTGCCACTCCACAGGGTTTTCTTCCAGGAACGCCCTCTGGATAAGGAAGCAATGCCAGAGGATGTGTTTATTGCTGAAATCTCCCCTCAGCGTGACGTGCTGGAAGGTGCGGAGGAGTTCCCGTGGGAACTGGGGGAGCAGGAGGGTGCCCAAGCACCGCTGGCAGCCAAGGGCTCCTCTCTTCCCTGTCCGGTTTAGTCGGGGTGTGCTTTGCTCAGCCTGAAGCTCATACTTAGGGATTCTGATTGTCAACCTTAAAATCCTGCTCCTTGAAGTAAATCAAATTAAGTGCAATATTAATAGTTTTTTTCTTTCTACTTAGAAAAATCTTGAATTCAGCAGAAAAGCAGCAACTTCTCTCCATGCTAACATCACCCCATACCCCCACAACTGACTCACTTTACCTGACAGAAGCCCTCTTCTGCCTGTGTATTGCTAGGGACATTAGTTTTAACGTATCATTTTAATGTGTCACTGTATCACTGCTAGATGTGGCACAAAGACATAAAAGAAAGAAGAGACTCAAATTAATACAAAACCGCTAACCAAACATCAGTTTCACCATTCCATACTTCCACGCGTGGAGAACCAAGCACGGATTCAGCGCTTTTGATTTGGTACCACACCAAGCTTCAGAGTACACCACTGAAACCAGAAATTCGCCTGCTGTTTCCTGGCAGTGTCATTCCAGGGTACGCAGAGGGATGCGATGTGGAGGCTGAAGGGTTAAGCAAATTCTCCCATTCAACCACCATCTGATGTTGTGCACATTCAAAGCACTAATTATGTCTAACAAAGACAATGCACAAAGCCCTGCACAATACTGTAGAAGATTTCAATAATGCCAGTATAGCTTATTAGGATTATTTTTTGTGGGTTAAAATTGAGGACAAATATTTTAAACCTACATGGGTATTTGTATGCAGTGTCCCTAAGAATAGTGGAACCTGAATTAAGAGCAATTATCAGAAAGATATTGCATGTTCTGTACTCTGTTATCTTGCTCAAAGTTCCTCCAAGTGCTAATGGAGAAAGCTGCTGGGAAATCGAATCAGCCATGAGTTGGGGACATCCCCATTAGAAACCGAGATGGACGCAGCTAAAGCAAAAGACCTGGAGAGACATTTTCAAAAGCAGTCTCAAGCAATCCGAGGTAAGGTTTGTATTGCTGTTTCCCCACAGCAAAGGTGTCAGCCTGGGTCTAAAAACAGGGAGAGGTGGTACACAGCTGGGACACAACCCTCACCTGCTCCAGTCTTTTCCAGATTAACAAGGAAAATATAAATACACCTGTGAAAAAAGTTGTAACACTGGAGTTCAGCATGTCAAAATAACGAGAAGTTGCTGAGGTTAAAGCGAGGACAGCTGGGACCTGAGCCATAAGCCTGTCCCTCCCATGCAGGCAGTAGAGCATCAGCTGAGCAAGTCTGCAGCACTTGCACGGGGGCGGCTGAGGCAGAGACAGGTGCTGAAACAGGAAACAGTTGCTAACAGTATATATACGCACATGTATATATGCATATATACATGCATAATGGCAGCAACAGAGAGCCAGGGCCAAGTCCAACCAGTAAGCAAGTGCCAGGTTAGTACTGTTTTAATTATAGAACTTCTGGCTTTTTGATTTTTTTGGACTGTGTCTGCATTTTTATGTTTATGGAGCATAGATACCCAGGAGGTGAACCTCAAAGCACCTTCTTCTGTTCATTATTACCTGGCATTGCAGAACCTGGGAGCCCAAGGCCCTGTCATGCCCCAACATGTGGGTGTGTATTGCAGCGTCTGAGTTAGTCCTTCCAACAGTGGTGAAAGGCAGAATTAATATGTGGGTTTGTGCTTCAGGTAGCTTTTTGAAGTGCTATGCATTGTGATGATATTTATTAGCAAGGTTTCCTATGGAAACAATGTTTATACAATCGCACCTCTGCACGTTCAATTTGCACATTCAAAATACAGGTATAAAATTCAGGGAATTATGTCCCTACAAAGGGAAGGCATAAAAACTGGTGAAAAGCAGCGTTTGGTTAGATGAAGGCAGAAAAATTCTTCCGCAACACATGGAAAAAAGCAACAAGAGCTAAGCCATTGTATCTTAGCTATAAAGCCAACACCAGGCCACCAGCGTGAAGCGACTGTGCAGACTGTGCATCAGGCTGCAGGTCATCCCCAGCACACAGCACCTCGTAAGGGACATGAAGGACCCTACGTGAGGGTTACCGCAATGGGACCAGCACAAATGGTTTAGAGACCAAAGAAATCAAACCCCTAGGGAAGCATACCTCATCTGGGCTGGTCGTGTGATTGTTTTCTCTCTAGAAAAGCACCCTCACTAAACCAGAACAACTCTCACATGGCAAATGCAATACAGAGTGAAATCAGCAATACTGCTACAAGTGAGAAATTCACAGCTTCACCTTCTGTCCTGAACCTGCTGGAACCATAAATATCGACTCAATGATATGAACTACTTTGCTGGGGATGGGAGAAATTCTGAAGCAGCAAAGCAAGGAGGGGGAACTTAACCAACCCTATAAACTTCAGTATATGTATAGTTTGTTCCTTAGAAAACAAGTTGCTAAAGCAAAACGTTGACATACTCACCATTTGAAATCAGTTTCTCTCCTGGCATTCGGTGCCACACTTGCTGCCATCCCCCATAGTGCAAAGCTCGTAACCTTAGGCACCTTACACAGTTGTTACGCATCAGGACAGAGCTTGGGCAAGCTGTTCTACCAAAGAGCGGGTAAGATTTCGCTCAAAGCTCCTGTTTGTAGCGCTGACCCACAGCAGGGAGCCAGGGCTCCCCTCCAGCAGTTCCCCAACAGCGGGGGTTGCCGTGGTTTAAGGCCACCCTGAGGCCACATCGACCTTCGCATCTGTGACTAGCTTTACAGTCTCAATGCTTTTTCCGAGGATGGCAAAGTCAAGGTCTACAAAGCTTGGAAATATCAAAACCAGGTTCTTCTGACCAAATTTAAATTGTACATACAAATTTTGCTGCGGCCTTTCTGTGATGGCTCTTTTCCGCGGGCGCTGAGGAGATGCTGCGCGGGCAGCACGCGGAGCTCCAGCAGCCTGTTCTGTTCTCGCTGTTCAGCGTGTGGCCTTGTGCCTTATTTACCATAATTATTTCAACATCTGCTCTGAAGACAGAAATTTGTTTATTTCCTCAGAGGCTTTTCTATGGCACTCATTGCTGTAGTGTTTGAATGCTTTATAAAATATTAATGGATTTCTGTTCTTTTCCTTCTGTTATCTTCTCCATTTTCCAGACGGGAAATTCTGGCCTGCATGTTAAATTGTGAATTTGTTCACCAGTTTGGAAGGAAGCAGAAGATCTCCCGCACACATGCAAAAAAGACTACAGCACATTTGCAAAATCAGCTCTGGCCAAGGGGCACGTGCAGGGCTGCTGGGTACAGCCCTCGCTAGCCAGGAGGAAAGAGAAGAGACATCCAACATCAAAAGGCACAGCATTAAGTGGTGCATTCAGAATCATACCAAAGCTTTGGGATTAGAGTGGAGTTTTCCAAATAAAAGCAATACAGAAATAAGGAGGACACTTCTTTTCCTTCTTTGGAATCTACTTTTTGTGCTAGATGCCTTCCTACTTCTGCAGCAGGAGTTATAGAAACAGTATATTCCTAACATCTAGCCACTGTCTCCCATCATTTGAAGCCCTGCCATGAGGGTCAGATCATACTCAGCATATCTTTACCCTTTGCAGTAACATCTTCCAACCTGAAGATTGATGGCATGTACAAAGTCTTTATTGTAGACTAAGTATTCCCCATCTTTCTTTGCAACTCCAGTTTCCCAGCCCTCTGATTATTCCTGTTCTTTATTTCTAAGCGCTCCCTTCACCTGGTACACATTTAATTTATTTAAATTGTGGGGTGCCAAAAATCACCCTTAAGGATGAGCAAGTTGACCTCATGCATCCCACAGCCCGGTGCTGCACCATGCCCACCACAACAGCCCCATGCTGAGCCCAGAGGCATGTCACAGCCAACCCCAGCTCCTGGGCCCCTGTGTGCCACACCACAGCCTGGCCAGCCGTCCTGCAACCTTGCACGTGTGCAGTTCACTGGTCCTGTCTGTATTTAGAAGTTTATTTGTGCCCTTATTGAATTACATTCTGATTTGTCCACTTTGTCATCATCAATTTGAATGCCAATCCTGTCCTTTAACATCCTTGCAGCCTACCTCAGCTTTGTGGCATCTGCAAATTTAATAAGAGTACTCTGGTTAATTAAAATAGTTGATGTCACCAGAGCCAGGACATGTCTTCATAGAGCCCCACTCCATACACTCTTCCATTTTGACAGGAAATAATAATTAGTTTGCCGATATGGCTGTCTAACCAATTTTGGATCCATTCTGTAATTGCTTCATCGAGTTGCAGAAGACACTAAGTTAGGAAAATTTTAACATTCCGATATGCCTCTGCAGCTGCATTAAACATAAATAAAAGCCCCAACCACATCCCATTGCTGCTTTTCCCCTGCCTGCAAAACTCACTACCCAGCAACTGTCCTTCACGGTGTCTCAGAAATAACCACTGGCAGGGGAGATTGCTTGAGCTTAATTTTTTTAAAATTTAAGTACACCAAGAAGTTCATCAAGCCAAGGTAACTGAAAAGAAACCCACATTTATCTAATATATTCTAGTTATTCAAGCCGGAGATCCTCTCCTGCTGATACTGTTTATTAATAATGATAGACACCGGACTGCAGCTGATCCTTTCAATAGTGGCAGATGCAGCAAGAAATAGACACTTACTGCTGAATAATGCTTCTTTGGTTTTTCTATTAAATACAGCATAGCCAACTAACTACTCACTACCTTTCATAAGGCTGTGCTCCTAGTCTTCTTTTCCTTCAGTATCTGCGCAGTAGGTTCATGTTCACCATCTGAAGCGTGGCTGCAGCCACCTCGAAGTAGATCAACAAATAACTGGCAAGAGGAATATTGCTTATCGAAAGGCAAGTGAATGAATGCCATTCTGGCAAGGGATACCAAAAATTTCTATTCTACAAAAGATAGATTTTTGAAAACAGCATACCTCAGGAGCAAACAGCACTCTGCTCTAGAAAATATTTCAAATAGGTTTCGAAGTACCAGTATGTCTGCACTGAACTTTGTTCTGTTCTTTGCTTCAGCAGAGTTTGGACTTATGGCTTACAGTGACTTCAGCTGCTGCAGTTTTGAATCTTAAAGAACAGATTCACATGCTATATAACTGCCATACTTGTGACATGCCTAAGCTGTGTAACTAAGGGAAATAATAACTTAGAATTACATTGAGTGTTCAACTTCACCACAAATGAGCCAGCGCAGTCGCATTTCCTAGCCCATTCCTGACTTCCCATTGTATTTAGCTGTCCTAGAGAGCCAAACCTGGCCTGTCACCTCTAGCACTAAACAAGAAAGGCTGAACAGAAAGCTGAAATGTGGCTGTACTTTGAAAAGACACTTGATTAAAAGATGAAATATGATTACTTTTTTTTAAATCTTGACACAGTGGGCAGGATAATCTCTCAGTCTGCAAGGAAAAGGTTCAGTTTTTCTCCCTTCCAGCCTTGCAAGCTCAAAGAGAGACGAATATAAACTGGCTAAGGATCATCAACAGCGCAAAGTTCTGCAGCTGGTGAGTGTGACAATGCTAGTGATGATTCAGGAGTCAAGACAGATCCAGCTCTCTGCATCAAGCATTAGCTCTTTAGGAGAAGGGAGGAAAAAAGAAAGTAAAACTGTGTTTTAAGCAATGAAATCAGCAAGCTCTACTTGTCAGCATTTTTGTTTGTTTTTAGTGCAAATTTAGTAGTTGTGAATATCTCAAGAAGTTGCTGGCATCTGGGAATTTCAGGCTAAGACGGAGCCGACGCGGCTGTTTTCATTTCCTGCCGTGGTATAAGCAGCAGCGTGGCTGCAAGCCCTGAGCTCTTGCTCATCCTGCTCCCAGCAGAGACCATCACTGTTAGCACTACCCAGCACAGACCACCACTGCTCCTGCTCCCCAGTCCCCTGAGAGGGAGCAAAGGCACAGACAGGCTCATTCAGTCAGGTTTTCACTAGCACAGCACCCACCCATTCCTATAATCCTCATAAAGCTCACTGGGGCTCTATATGAGGAAAAACAATCATGCACAAGCTAGGAAATAAAAGGATGCCCCCTCCCAGCAGCCCCCCAGCTAGACGGGATGCTCCATGGGTCTGGAGAAGGGCCAAGAACAGCGTAGGAAACAGGGAGAGGTGATGGAGGTGGGAATGATTCTTTGGGACTACCAAGCCCAAGCAGTCAGGAAATGCAACACTTGAAAAAGCATTTGGTTCATGGAAAAGCAGCTTCGGAGCCCTGAGAGTAACCTGAGCCAGGTCAGTAGGCCCTCAAGGTTACAGGAAAACACCAGGACTGCTTTTCTGCAGGTTGATGCTCCCCTCAGTCACGTGCTTGCAGGAGCCGAGAATTTCAGAGAAAGTTGCACAAGTCACAAAAAAGTTGCAGGAGTTGATACTTTTCATATCTTGAAAAAGGGCAGGAGGGAGCAGCAGGAGGGAAAACACCATAAGCAAGAAGAGGCAGAAAGCACAGGGTAGGAAGAGGTTGGGACATGAGCAGGTCTACACCATGCAACAAACTACCACACAGATGCAGCCGAGCTGGAGCAGACCTCAGTCCATAAATCCTCTTTAAAGCACTTCACAGACTCAGCACACCGGGGCCAGCACAGGAGTAAAACCAGAGGGATTACACACCTTCCCAGTCCGGACCAGCTGGTCCCACAGCTCACTCCCCTTCACTTCCCATCACGCAGGCAAAACCAGCTCAGATCTTTCTACTACTCTGATATAGGCATGCCCCTGCAGCCGTAACGAGAAACACACTTTCCTCATGAGTCAGAAAGAGATTTAAAGAGGTTTGGGGTTTTTTTTTTCCACTGTGCACAGATTTTTTAGGGTCAAGTCATTCTCTTGGTTAGCAGGTGGAGGAATGTGTTAAATCATTCAATGTAAGCTAAGTTGTCAGCGTTGATCTGAACAGGCATGAAAATCTGAAATGCAGTTTTTACCCATTTTAAATGTATCATCTTTCATATAAACACAAAGTGTTCCAGATCTTCTGGCACTAGAGCATACGAAGTAAAAAAAAATGACTTATGGCAGTGCACACTGCAAAGTTAAAAACGCAATTTTCCTAACATCCAATTTTCAGCATTCTGCAACTAAGTTTAAATGCAGAGGGGTATATTGCTGTGAACCAAAGCCCAACAGTGCCTATGTATTAGTCAAAGGAAAGACTTAAAATGCACAAAATAAATAATAATGATTGCCACACTCTTCAGGTTTTGCAGTTTACTAAACAGATGCACCAGGTAATTCGATTTAGTGGCTACAAAGAGCATAATAGCTTAATGCTGTTTCATATTTAGCACAGTGGGTTAACCATAAAAATACAATTTGTACTAATGGATATTCTAATCAGGGCAGCTTCCAAAGGGGAGCTGACAATTTAGCCACTTCACTTTCTTACCAGCGCTATTTATTAATGATGCTGGATTGCAGGTCAAGCAGCAGGAAGACTGTTCTCTTGATTCAAACAGCAAGTAATAGTACTATGAGAGAAATAAATCACTCAGGGTTTTCTCAATACATTCATTGCTTCTACAAAGCTGCCAAGAAAAGCCTCCCTTTAAGGAGTATGGTTTCGTTCTGACTATAAGACTTGAGGGGACTTTCATGGGCTATGAGGTTGAGTACTTTGCTATCATGGGTAGTTAAAAATTCAGCCGTAAGTTTATCCTTTCCCTTGCTCCTGTTAGAGGATCATTCTAAGTCCTCACTGATGACAGTAAAAAGAGGAAAAAAAAAAAAAGAAAAATTCCAGTTTCCTACACAAAGTTTATTTCTGACCTGCTAAAATCAGACCTGGCTTTAATCAGATGCATTTTTTACCTGAAAACACACAGAACTGGCATTCCTCCACATTATATCACTTCTATAATGTCACCAAACTTCCAGTGAAGATGTGAACAGAAGAGACACAGATAGCAATACCCACATGGCAGCTAATGAGACCTGTTGGTGTCTAACAAGGTGCTATAGCCTTCTCTGAAAAGGGTGTTTTTCGACACTTCTATACTTCTAGTAAAGAACTAGGGAAAAAAAAAAAAAAGATTTGCAATAGTCGCTGCTTGTTAGAATCACAAGAAAAACAGGGAAGATCTTCACTCACGACTGGGGTTCCCACCGATTAACATCACCCAAGAGCAAGCAGTTTACAAATAACTGAGTGCTGCGTTCATCAAACCCACACAAATCCTGCTGGTTGTGCTGAGAACCAGAAGGTTTTCCTACACT
Organism: Pterocles gutturalis; assembly: GCF_000699245.1. Taxonomy (NCBI): domain Eukaryota; kingdom Metazoa; phylum Chordata; class Aves; order Pterocliformes; family Pteroclidae; genus Pterocles; species Pterocles gutturalis. Next base: position 39,013 of record NW_010113508.1, on the reverse strand, counting down.
GTATCTCCATTGCTCGGTCTCCAGATTGCCAGCTCACACAATATCACTGAAAGCTTTCACATCTTATGCCTTTCTCAAAGCCCTGTCCCTTAGAATAACCTGTAAAAAAATTTTTTGTTTGTTTTGAGTAAGGGCTCAGCCTTTGTTAGTTTTCAAAGTCCCCATCCCTATGGGACAGGTGTGTGCACCTCTGTCCTGGTTATGCAGTGGGAGAAGACACAGATGTAGTTGTAGGAAAAGACTAATTATGTTGACCCCTCAAAAGCAGAAAACCCAAAAGTAATGTAAAAATACTTTTTTTTAAAATTTAAAGTGTTCTTTTTTCTCTAAGCCAGGGTCATGGTCTGCAGGCTCAGTTCGTTTTTTAATGTTTTGGCTTCCGTAGCCAACAGAAGGACAAGGACGAGGGCACGGTGGCTTTGGTGCAGGATGTATCCAGCCCAAGAGGAGCAGAACGTCCCCACCATGCAGGAGCACAGAACAGGGTCACAGCATGACAGTCTTATGGGACAGTGTCAGGGAGGGTTTGGAAGAAACCATCATCTCTCAGACTTTTCCCAACACACCACCCCTTCCAGGCACTAGAATTAACTTCTGACCCCAAATACTTTTAGTCAAAACCTCTCCGTATGGACAATTCCTAGAATTCAAGGACAATGAACCAGACCATAAAAATCATTACATTAAAGTCTTGAAGTCTTATTTATTTACTTAGAAAAATTGATTTAATCGTCTCTTTACCTGCTCTTCTAATTAATTAACTTACTCCCTGCAGTGGGCTCACTTTGCTCCTTTTCAGAAAGAAAAGAGCGAGGCTGTTCTGATATAGGGCGTCCTCGAAAACTGCTCAAGGAGGCTGAAAATAATGAGGTGCCAATGCTGGACTTCAAGGTTAACATGTATATTCATGTAGTATTTCACTCAAAAATCAATCAGAAAAGTGTTAGTGCCTTGCGAGAGAGATTTATTGACTTCTTGCAGCAGTGCAGCCCTGGGGTGGTAACACCATACCTGGAAGAAGAGGTAAGGGAGAAGCTTGTACACAAGAGAGCAGGAACTTCTCATTCCCAAATTAGCAGATGTTTAATTTTGAAGCACTATTAAGACCTTAGGTAGCATGTGTATTTAATGAATCAGTAATATCACATTATATTTTGAAAGAAAGAAGAATATAAGGTGACTGCAGGGATAACATTTGGTCATTTGATGCCATATAGCAGGAAAAATAGAGGTTCCTTACTGAGAGGTGACTGTAAGGACTAAATAACATTAAGACTCAAGGTATCACCTCTTATTTGCTCAGTGTTAATCTCAGCCTGTCACCAGGCAGGGCATACAGAATGTCCTTTCTACACTGAGCGATTCTTAAACTGATAATGAAATTTATCTATAACATATTTAGGAAAAAAAAAACCCCAACCAAAACAACCCCAAAACAAAGCAAAAAGCAACCCAAAGAAAAAAAAAAACCCACAACTAAGGTTTACATACTGGTGATAAAGTAACTTTAAAATAAGCTTTGCATTGCATCTCTGTGATTTTTTGTGGCGGCAGTATTTTAGCATAATGGCACAAAATGTTTCCCAAGGGACCAACGGGTAGATGCACAGTGCACTGCTGTGATCGTTCATCTGCACAGCTCTCCCTTCCTTATGGCTTTTAAAAGTTGACTGGAGGGTAAAGGTAATTGTGTTCCTCCTCTTCCAGTTTAAAATGGGCAAATACCAGTGGGGAAGAGACCTTGTATGGGAACGGGGTGAACTCACATCCCATCAGGCACCGGGGGATTCACCTGGGAAATGGCTCTTACAGACCTCCAGCAGGTAGGCTTCGTGAAATGTCAGGCAGATTTGAAATATATTCCTGAAAATTACAGAAAACAGACCTGCCTGCCCTGACAGCTTGCTCTGGATGGAACCTATTCAGCCAGCCCCCACAATATAGGAGATGTTTTGCTCTATGGTTCAGGAAGATCAGCCTGAAGATCACACCTTTACTATGTTGAGGCTGTTCAATAAGAAAAAGAAGCCCAAAGGATAAGTCCAAAATAGTTTTCAGTTTGATTTACATGAACTAAAGACCCTTGGGTTAAAGATTCTCACCAAAAGCCTCAGCAAGTTTGCACAAGTGTCTGTTTCTAAAAAAAATTACAGTGTTTTAAGCAGCTGTGAAGTGTAGGAATTGTTTTAGATTTTCTATGACTTATTCAGAGATTATGACATCCATTAATAAAAAATGCCACCTGTGATTTATAAAATTAACTCATGTTTTTTTCCCTGGGAGTTTCCAATAACACTTCATATCCTTTTTCAATATGTATACTATGCTGTCATATGATTTTGTCCTAAGTTTCTGTACGTAACCACACTTAAATAAAACAACCTTACACTTTGCATTTAATTAAAAAAAAAAAAAAAAGTCCTTGAGGAAGTCTGCATGACCATAAGAAGGGAAATCCAAGCATCAGTTACCACTTCCTCAATTGTTCAAAAGCATTTTAGAAGTAAGAAGTCAATAAATGAACATGATAAGCCAGTATCTGTGAGCATTTCAGTGACTTTCATTACTACAGCTAGAGAAGGTTTCATCCTGGGTCTCCTTCAAGCGCATCTCCACCCTGACCTTCAAGGGCTGGCCTCTGGGGGAAAGGGCTGGGGAAATGGTGATACTGTTCATCTCAGACCATTTGGCCCAGATTTGTTCTCACAGACAGCAAGAACCACCCAGAATTTTTTTTTTTTCTCATAAGGAACATCAGAGCCCCTTAGGGAATACAGCTGCATTCCACACGTACCACCAAAATTCTCTGTCAGCTGATGGCTCCTTAGTCATTTCAGTCCAGAAATGCCCCGACAGAAGGAAAGGTGACAGAGAAAAGCTCAAAGACACCTCTCCTCTGGGGACAGACCTAGAGGGACTATTGCACACATGCATCACTAGGTGTAGTGTCACGTAAGTCACACTTTGGACACAGGGAGCTGATTGCACGTCAGGGGAAAACCACATCTCACCAGCTGAGCCCTGAGCAAGGACAGTGGTCCAGCCCTCCAGTCGCTGTGCCCCAGGACCCAGTCACTGCAGCTGATGGTGGATTAGGGCTGAATATATTCCTTGAGATGCAGCTATTTAAAAAAAAAAAAAAAAAGTGACAAATACATATTAAAGTGCACAGTCTGTTCTAGGTGTGGTGCTGCTGGGTGGATAAGGTGGAGCAGGCTGCTTCCCGCAGCCGTGTGATGCTGAGTGACCTCATATCCTGAGAAACCTCCCCGTTAAACCACCGAGCACCTCCGAGTGGCTGGAACAGAAGGTGCTCCATGCCGGGTACATAGGCAAGGTTCTCAATATCCAGGAATAACTTGAGTCTACTGTGTTGCTGTCCCTCACACTCTGATTTTCCTGTGCCTATCCTAAATCAGAATATTCTGTTCACCCAGAGCAGTGGCTGAGCTGTGTTCCCATCTCCCTCAAAACAGCAGAAAAATTCAGGCCAGCAAGAAAACCTGTCCCCCTCAATGTCCACCTGTGTTTGCAGACATTTCTGGAAAAGAGCAGGATCCACCTTGGCTTTCAGCAGCTTTTACTGAGACTGGACCTGCTTTCACATCCTTTGGCCCTGATGTCAGTGGTGCCGATGTCTCTTCCCTCTTTCAGAGCCCAGCTGGGACCAGAATAAAAAGCAGAGGCTCCTGCCCCAGAGGCTTCTGTCCCAGGGGCTGCATTGACACCTGATGTCCCGACAGCCAAACCACACAGCTTTGGACACTGCAGCCTGTAAGTCAGCAGGTATTTATAGATGGAGAGAGGCTTGTTTGGTGGATCACGAAGTCCCTTCCATAGCCAGGGATGCTGCGAGAGGTTAATTGTCTGCGGCAGTGAAAGCCCATTTGGCACTTGACTCCCTGATCTGACTTTGTCGCTATTTATAGAACATTCAGCTCTTCAGCTACTGCTTTTATTCTCTTTTCTCCTCTATGGTTTTTCCCCTCCTTATTCTAAGAAGGTTTTGGTTTTCCTGGCACCCTTTTTGTCACCCCACCACCTTCTACCCTCTCATTCGAGTAAGTTTATTTAAAGCCCAAACACCACATAACTATAAGGGTTCCTACTTAACATAATGAAGTTATTCAAGATGTTTACCCAACAAAAAATAGATAGTGAGCTCATGTTGCTGTTGCAGGTTACAGCTAACTACTGAGTTTACCGCACGTAGCCACAAGGCAAAACCTCTTTGTGCTCCTGTCCTGTTGCTCAGGGACCTGTCACGTAGACGTAGGGTCTGTGACAGAGGCAGGCTCTGGGCTGATATGATGCTACAAGCCAGATAAGTTCCTCTACATCAGACATGAGAAGTTTCCCAGCTGAAGCACAGTCTGAAAGCAAGGTGTCAGGTGGAGATTGAGCCTTTCCTCTTAATAAGAGATTTCATGTAATTAAGTCTGTGTAAAACAGAACCTGAATTAACTGTGTGACCAGGGGAGATTCGCACCGAGCATCTGTCTGCAGGACAGCTCCCTCCTGCTGTTTTCCTCTGGAAGAGGCAGGATAATGTTTTCTCCTCTTACAAAGCCTAGACAAAAAAAAAAAAAAAAAAAAAAAAAAAAAAAAAAAAAGTGCTAAGGAGTTAAATAGGGACACCACCAGCCTACCAGCAGCTTCACTATTTCTTGCAACATGTCATTTTCTTGTCTGATTTGTCAGAGAGCTTCCTCTTAAATGCAGAAACATAAAATTTAACAGTCTGGCTGCTACCTTCCTTCCCAGGCTCCCGGCAGCCTCTGACAGAGAAATGTCCAGGGATGGCGAGCTGCCACAGCGCCGACCGACTCTTGGTGGGCATCACTCCGCTTTCCTCCACAAGCCTCAGAAATGCGTTAAAACATGGGAAACCATCAGCCTCATCCATATACAAAGGGTGGAAGAGAAAGACCAGAGAAAATGTCCTGCAGGTCTCCCCAGATGTTACCAAGAGCCAGAGCAAGACTAAGGGGTTGCCCCCAAAACACAGCATGTCTCATTCTCACTTGAAAATGGACACCAAAAATAAACTTACTCCTATGTTTATGCTTATAGAAAGCCAACAGCACCATTAGCAGAGGATGATCTAACACAAGGTTGAAACCGGATGGACTTCATTGAAAAAGTTCAGCTAAGGAAATGGATGTCAGGAGTTTTACTGTGCTTCAGCTTTCTCATCTAAACAACCACAGCAAATATGTAATGGGTTATTTTGCCTTTTTTTTCCTTTTCAAACAGGGCAGACAGTATCCTGAGGAATTGGAGCCGGGGAAGGCTGTGTTATCAAGGAGGACAGCGGCAATGCATCAGGAGGTATATTTTTAAATCACAAGTCCTTTGGGACAGGGATTATCCAGTATAAGTTAAAATACACTACCAGCATTTCCCAATAACACACGGTCAGATGCAAGGGAATTTGCAAACAGATTCACATGTGCATTTGATTGATACTGTTGCCATGGCTATTAGCAAAATGATAGTCTTGGATCCAAAATTTCGCCCAAGCTTCAAGAGAATATTTTATAATTTTTCTATAAATATGCATTTTTCACACACAAACACCGCCCTCTGCTGCATGCACAGATTGATGCTGGTAAGCAGATTTATGAGCGTTGCCCCTGGCAACGCCGTTGTTGAAGGTGATAAAAATTCTTATGTCTCTTTGGCTTAGAAAATGCCAGTGCATCAAAATGCAAATGATTCAGCCTCCTGCAAAGGTCATTCGAGGTAACCGATATGTTTAACTTCTGTATCTCTGGAAAGAAAATGGTGAAAATTGAACTACAGCATGTTCCGATACTTCGGGCGTATGTTGTGTTGTCACCTCACTGGTTCCTAGGAGTATATTAAGAAGGCTGCTGCCCACTCCTATGACACTTGCCATTTCTTTTATTTAAGAAGGAGGTCAAACTCAGCCTAAAACAGTATTTTTTATTCCTCTGTAATGCAACACCTGTGTGCATAGTGAATCCCACTGTGCACGTTCATCCTTTTCCCTGTAGGCACGTGCAGTTTCTGCTCAGGGAAGGACTTCTTATAAGAAGATGCAATTGCCCCAACCTGGCAGAGGAGAAATGAGGCTGATCTGATTGCTTTTATTTGCATTTACATCTAGACACTCTCTCCTTCAGGCCAGAGCTGCTCAATCTTTGCCAGAGCAGTTCATGAGCAGCTGCAACAATTCAGCTTGCCCACAGCAAAAATGATGATTTCATCTATCCAGACTGGGGCTCCCAGGAAGTAATACCCAAGCTTGAACCAAAAGGAAGTATTTTTATTGGGAAGCAGCCCTTTCGAAACACGATGAATGGAAGGGCAGCAGTAGATCATAGCTTGCAATTCCCTGGGTAGACCTGGTGTCCCTTGGGTGACCAATCCAGTTCAGCACAAGTCCCTGCAGACCTGCAAAGTCAGGAATTTGGTGCTTTAAATGCCCTTGAGAGAAATTATTCATTTCTGTTTGTCTGGTTTGCCTCAAAATGGATTTAGAGGAAAGCACCTAAGCTTCACTGACGTTAGGAATTGCACGTTTTATAATGTTCACAGATGAGAAAAACGCAAAACTATCTCCACAAAGAGCAGGAACAGTCATTGAGGTTTCCTACAAGCAGCTCAACTGATTTGCCAGAAGGTCTGAGGAACTCACTGAACTGCTGCTGCTGTGTCTTCGCCCAGAAGTCCCAAGTGGTGCTGGACAAAACCAGAGCCTGTCCCTGGGGTGGGGAATTGGTGGTAACCCCAGCAGCAGCACACTCTCTGCCAAGCTGTGACTGCAAAAAAAAAACCAAAAAAACAACCAACCCAGAGACTTGTTCAGCTTCCCAGCTGGAGAACAGGTTCAATAAATATACAGCAAAAGCAAGATCCACCTCCTAGGAAACTAGCTGAGGAGCCTTTCATTTCTGGGTTACCAAGACACATCAGAGCCAGTGACTGAGAGTCATTGCAACCGACAGCATTTGCTGGGCAGCGCAAGCAGCTCTGATGCCTTGACGCTGCCTCCAGGGTGACAGTTGTTTATTTTACACTCTGAGTGCCGCGACACGCAGCAGTCTCACCAGAGAAAAGTGACGGGTTCGTGAAGAAAACTCCATTTTCTTTGCTGTTGTTGGTATTTCCTGGTAAGGACTGGAATGCTTCAGTGAGGAACAGCTCAAAATTGCTGCTACCCATGGTAGTGTACCCAGGACTATTCATCCCACACTAAAATCAGAAAAAAATGAATCAACTGGTTCAAGTCTGATTCCTCCAAAATTACCATTTGGATAAAAGAACAAAATGGCTTTTAAAATTGACATATTATTTAATGAGAGGAAAGTTCTAATTTCAGTTTATATTGCAACAGAGGGGAAAAACGATGCTAAATGCCTAAACAATGCTTATTCCTTAGCATTTATTCATGGAATCACAGACTGGTTTGGGTTGGAAGGGACCTTAAAGCCCATCCAATGCCACCCCCTGCCATGGGCAGGGACACCTCCCACTAGCCCAGGTTGCCCAAAGCCTCATCCAGCCTGGCCTTGAACCCCTCCAGGGATGGGGCATCCACAGCTTCTCTGGGCAACCTGGGCCACTGCCTCACCCCCCGCACAGGAAAACATTTCTTCCTCACATCTCATCTCCATCTCCCCTCTTGCAGCTTCAACCCGTTCCCCCTCGTCCTGTCCCTGCACCCCCTGATCCAGAGCCCCCCCATCTCTCCTGTAGCCCCCTTTCAGCACTGGAAGGTGCTGGAAGGTCTCCCCGGAGCCTTCTCTTCTCCAGGCTGCACACCCCCAACTCTCTCAGCCTGTCCTCGCACGGGAGCTGCTCCAGCCTCGGACCATCTCTGTGGCTCCTCTGGCCCCACTCCAACAGGTCCACATCTTTCTTATTACTCAAATGGTGGCTAGTGACCTAAAGAGAAATAGATTTGTATTTGAAGTAGTAGGACCCATAGTGCAAGAAATGCAGGGAAAAAACTTTGCAAAGGTAAACTTTACAAAACAAATTGTGACATTGGTGTAATCTTCCCAGCACCCCGGGATGAGCCCAAGGCTCCCAGCCAAGCACTGCAGTCACACAGAGGAGGATGGGTTGGAGGGAAGGAAGAGGAGAAATCAACATATGTCAATTTGTTTGACTTCATAAGAGACAAGCTGGAGTTGTATTTAAACAGACATGAGCAGAAAGCAAAAAGCATGACCAATGGCATGAAAACCCTTCCCTGATTTGAAAAAGAGCGATGAAGAGAGATCTTGGGACAGATGCTCAATGGGGAAATGGAAATTTGTTTTCCTTAAATATTTTTAGTTATGTGACATGCCCAGGAAGGGTAGTTTTCATCTTTTCCCTTGACACAAGTTGAGGTTTGGATGTAGGAGATTGAAATGATCTTCCAAATCTCGGAGCCAAAGAGCAGAGCTCTGCACCATGGCTGCTGTGCTGGAGCCTCCATGGGTGTGAGGGGTCCCGGCCCCCGCACGGGTGCAGGCACCACATCTCAGCCCCCGCTTCTGCGCAGGGTGATGCTGCCTTTCCTGCACGGGAGCATGGCAGGGCTGGCAAGGGGAGAAACGCAGCTGAAACCAAGAGCTGAAGGTGCAAATTGATTCCCACTGACAACTTTCGTGAAAGCACGTACACCCCGGTAACCTCCATATGCTGGAGTTTCCCTTTCCAAATTAACTGTCACCAGAGAGAAGTGGCGAAAGCTGCACACCAGAGCAAAAGCCCTTCCCCAGCCAAGCTCAGCCCTTCACCAAGCCCAACAAAAAATCTGTCCAAGCATCCCTGTTTCTTGGGCCCGTTGTCCCTGAGCAACACATGTCCACGCTGCTGCAGGTGAGCCCCACCAAGGGTGTCCCCATGGCAGCACGTGCAGGGTGCTCCCTGTGCACCCAGGGACAGCCCCAGCAGGCAGGACACGCCAACACCACGCTTGTCCACCTCATACCAGCACCCGAGCATGGCAGTTCTCATCGTACCATTAACACCAACAGCACTCCCCAGCTCTTCTGGCATGAAACCATTTGCCACATCCCTAAATTCATCCTGGCAGATACCTGCTGCACCCATGGAACAGGGTGAAGCGTATTGTCTCAAGGACCCTCCTCAGCCTGAGACATTTTAACAATTGCTTGGGGTTCTTCTTATCTAGGTTTGGACACAGTGGATGATGCATACTCAAAGTTTGCACCTCTGCCTTCTGCACAAATGGTCTTGGACCAGATGAGGAAAAGGAACGCAGGACCTAGAAAGAAAATTGGCCCAAAAGACATCATAACAACCCTTGACTCGGAAAAAATAACACGATACCTGCTAAACTGGATCCCACCCAATAGACGCATCAGCAGCTCACCTGCAGGGAGAAACGGGATCATACTGGGCTGCAGGGATGGGCCAATGAGGCAAGGGTTTGTCCAAAGAGGAGACTGCAGAATAGTCTAATTGGCTTGGAAAGTTAAATTAAACTTCTTACATCTCATGCCAAGTTAGGCACAGAGGAGAAACTGAGTAATACAGGAGTACTGCAGGAAATCATGCTGATGGTTCACAAAACTGAGTGCCCTTGCAGCAGGAGGAAACCTGTGCTTCTGAGTGGTATCAGGACATCCTAAGCCATATGTGCTTGTTTTTTAGAGGTGCCATCCTTCTTGACTGTTAAAGAGTGCTTCTTCCTGCCTGGTGGTGACTGTTGAGATCAAGTCCTTATTTAAAGTCACCAACTCCCGTGTCTTTGCCTGTCCCAGGACAGTGTTAGGTGGGAGTCCATCTCCTAGACTCCGTTTCTTGCAATGGGAGCACAAACCATAGCATGAATCCCAGGAAAAGAAAACCCTCCTACAGCCTTTCCCTCCCCGCTTCTGCAATCCCTTCCCAGCAGCTCCTTTCCACTGTAAATAGAAAGACTGGAGCCAAAGAGGATGGCAACGAAGAAGGGAAATGCTGCAGCTCAGACAGGGCAGGGCTGGCACACGCAGGGCTGGGAGCACAGACATACACCGAGTCAGAGACTGGCACCCCAGGAAGGGTCTGTCCTATTTAATAAGTGTGAGAATCCCAGCCCTGAACAAGGGAGAAATCCTGTGCTCACACAGTGAAAATCCTTTCTGATCACAGTGTTACTGGAATGAAACAGCACTCAGAGTTCCCAAGAATCAGGTTTTAACACTTCCATTACAGTTCCACTTTAAAAGCAGTTTGGAAGAGGCAAGAAATGCAAAAAAAGTGTTAATGAAATATGAAGGTCGCATACTTGGGATAGTCACAAGTCAAAAAGTGTAAAAGTTGAAAGCTTGATTAACCTTAGGTGTTGCATACACAAATGACTCCCCATTTTCTGCATGCAATGTTTCCATTTGAAGTAACATCCAATGTTAACTGTCTGGTCAGAGCACTATGAGATTTAAAAATTTGAATTAAAAAATGAGAAGAGAACCATTAATAGAACACTGCAGGTTATTAGAAGTAAAAGTGTTTAACACTCCATCTACTGTCAAGTAGTCTTTAACATGGGCAATAGAGGCCAGATAGCTTTTTTATTTTTGTTTATATTGTTTAGAAACATCCCTGTTCTCTTTTTTTTTGCTGTTGTTTGTACAGAGAAGCTAACTTTACAAGAGTTAAATTTGAATCAACTTGTTGAGAAGAGTCAAGAATGTTTTGTTCCTGTTGGCACCAGATGATGAAAAGTATCTGCACCGCAATCTAAATATACGGTTTTCTTTTTTTTTTTTTCCTTATTTTGAGGAAGAGAAGGGGTTTATTTGACAACAAATATCATTTGAAAGCTGTCTCTGCTGCACCTCCTGCCCGGCAGTTGGCTTGTTTATTAATGCATTGCTTGGGGAGAAATACCATTCATTAAAGAAAAAAAAAAGAAAAAAAAAAAGTTTGGCTGGCAGAAAACACTTCCCTCAGCCCCTAAAACTCTGTAAGAACAAAAATTATCATGAGGAACCTTCGTGAACACCCTCACAGCAGGGAAACCGGTGAAGCCAACCTTCCAGCAGCCTTCTCTGGCACCAACCCTGCGAGACCAAATGGAGCGCCTGCCCTCACCGGGCATCGCAGCCTCTGCTCCACCTCCTGCTCCGGAGCCGTGCCCAAGCCAAGCCCCTGTGGAAGCGCTTCCTCAGCCCGTCCCAGCCCAGCGACACTTGGCTCCGGGAGTCGTTGAGGGGAGAGGGAACAGCGAAAGTTTGTTTTCTTAGAAAAGCGTTGTGAAATGCCCTCCTGCCCTTTCCTCCCTCAAGAAAACATAAATGTTTGCCTTACGGAGACACCTGAAGATGGGCAGGATGAGAGCAGAGCTGTTCCGCCGATGGGAGAGCAGCTGGAGCTCTGGCTCAGGACCCCGAGACCTTCCTCCCTGCCCCAATTGCAACACAACCCCTGAGCCTCCTGGGACATCCAGCAGCTCCACTGCAACCCACTGCGGCTTTGCCAAATCCCGGGAGCATGGAGAGCTTCCCCTAGACACCTTCCCAGCTCCAACGCTGGGTCACGATCGTGTTCGCGTAAGAGTCTCGCCATCGTTCGACCTGCAAAGCCCAGGGCTGGGGGAGGCAGAGGGGCTGGGGCAGGAGCAGAGCAGCAAAGCCCTCCTCACCCGTCCTGCCCTGCCGGGAGCTGCAGGGGACAGCCAGCAGCCCCTCCCTTTGTGCAGCCCAATTCCTGCACAGCCTCCAGGAAACACCCTTGATTTTCCTTGTCGGGACCTGGGTTTGGGAAGAAAGTCTCCAAAAGGCGCGGCTGTCTCGGTGTGACCACCCACGGCGGGCAAGGATGAGACGTGAAGCACCAGAAATTTCCAGGAAGGGCCCTGGGGAGCGAGGAGAAGCAGAGCTTCTGCCTGCAGCCCCCGGCAGCCCACACTGGTGTTTCATAGCTCCTCTGACTGCCGCACACACGGCCCCTCGACCACCCGGGGCAAGAGGTTGGAGCTGCTGCAGCCCCACCGGAGCTCCGTGATGTGCGTCCTGCGCTGTGCAGGTCTGGGGTGTAATTCAACCACAAACCATTGAGGACCAAGTAGAGAATAGGAACAATAATATTTCTTTTTTTTTTAATGATTTTTTTTTTTTTTTACACTGAGCTACAAGCGTGTCCTCTTCCATATCTGCAACTTTTCTCCATGTTGTTCCCTCGTCCATTGTTTCCCCAATTGCTGTTACCTGAATACAAATCACGGGAAAAAAACCCAAAAATGTACACACTGAACACATGGCTCTGATGTACTTTTCCTGAAGTGATGAAACTCCTGGTAAAAATTTGCAATACCTCTGGAAACCTGTCTTTAAAGCAAAGTAACGTTTTACTAAGATGTGCCCTGCAAAATAATAATTCCAATACACTCGTCCTTAGAGCGGTTAAATTGTGGTTGCATTTCACCCTCTGGGGCACTGCAAGATTATCTTTTCACCTAACATTAATCTTCAACAGGAATTTATATAGAAACAATCTCACTGCATTTCAGTGTTTAGTCTGGTACAGGGTATTCTCTGCACAAGTCTCTCTGGTTGAACACGTCGCCTTTCAGTTAGAATAACCAACCTATTTTGGGGAATATAGAGACATAGCGTATTTTGGCTGGGATTTTATCTTCAACTCACTGTTTAAATTGGCATAAAAACGGCTTTAATTTTGAACAAGCTTTAAAAAAAATTAAAAAAAAAACCCCAAACCCTGATAGCCGCCTGAGCCACTCGCACAGTAAGACTTCAAAATTCTTGTGGTCTGAAACCCATTCAAAGATGAACTTACTCCAGATTGCTTTATGGTGTTAGTCTACCCCATAAATCTGTGGCAGTGCTGCAAGTGCTACACTAACTCCTCGAGACTGAAGGTGAACAGAACAGCGAAAAGTTCCCTATTTATTTTAGAGAAGTGGATGCAATAATAGCTCAGCCTCCTTGAAACAATTACTGGGGGATAAAATCAGCTGAGGGTCCTTTTGCAGTAAACATCCTTGTTTAAGGATGAATATTTAAGGTAAAGGGTTGGGCGTCTCTGTTAGGACATCACAATAATGCTCCAAAGAAATTGGTGCTGCAAAAAATTATTATTAATAATAATGAAAATGAAAGAATAGCTTCTACACTCTACAGAGATGTTGGAAATTCCATGGACAGGGAAGGAGGACACTTCTGCAAACCACCAGGGATGGGAGTCACCAGGGCAGGGTTGCCTCATGCTTGTGCTGGACACTGCAGCTGCAAAAGGATTTCATCAGTCTGTGTTTTGTGAAACGCAAGTTTGGTATGCTCCTCCAAGAGGCTGTGCCAGGATTTTAGGAAATAGCATTTTGCTGCGTTTATGGGATACAAGCAATGTTACAAAGGTTTCTTGAACTTTCGTCAGGCATCGTATCCATTCAGCAGCAAATAGGGCAAATAACCAAAACCATGTATTGAATGCAACTCCTCACCCGCTGTAACACAACCCAGAATATTAAAGAAGCCACCAGCAAGATGGTGTCCCCTGCACTGGCAGATGTTGAGCAAATCGCAGCAACAGTGTGCAACACCACGCAACACCGCGTTGCGGCTGGAGGATGTGCCCAGCAGTCCCCAGGGCATCTGTGTTCTCCTGGTCACCAGTGTCCCAGTGCAGGAGCTCTGCCAGGGCTTTGCCCTGGGCTGTCCCAGGGGATTTGGTGGTTGGGTGGAGTGAGGACAACCCTGTTCCTCTGTCCTGTGGGAAGAGGCTGTGTGGGAAGCGTGGGCTGTGCTCTCCCGCTTCCCTGAGAGCAGCAAACTCTGGCTACAGGGCTAAATCCTTCAGGGCAAGAGCTGTCGTAATAGTGATGCAGGGAAAACAGACAAATTCTGGTTTGAAATTTTTCTTCCCCATCTCCATGTTCAGCAGACCCTGTCCGGGCCAGTCCAGTGGCTTTTCTCACTTCACAGAATCACAGAGTCACAGACTGGTTTGGGTGGGAAGGGAGCTTAAAGCCCACCCAGTGCCACCCCCTGCCATGGGCAGGGACACCTCCCACCAGCCCAGGTTGCCCAAAGCCTCATCCAGCCTGGCCTTGAACCCCTCCAGGGATGGGGCATCCACAGCTTCTCTGGGCACCCTGGGCCACTGCCTCCTTGCTGTTGCTTCCACGGGTGTGTCCTGCAAAGCACTGCAGTGGCTTCCAAATTGATGGGTTGTTCACGTAGCACCAGTGACAGCCACAAAGTGTCCCCGCAGAGATGTTGCCCAGATGCACAGCATGGGGGGTACCAGCCAGGCCACCTGAGAGCTGCTGCGACAAGGTCTGTGGGAGCAGGAGCAAGAAAATGAACAAAACCCAGTTCACTTACATCTCTTATACATTCATTAGCCCCGCCTGACTCTAGCCCAGGGATCCTCCTTTCTTTTGGTCACATTGCCAGTGGGGAAATTTCCTGTGGCTGCCTTTGTTTGCAGCTTCACACCTCTCTCCATTTACAGCTGATGGCTGCAAAAAATACCCGCAGTGTCTCATCTATGTTCACATGTTTGTTCTTACATAAAGGTTAGGTGGGAAAATATGGTTTTTTAGGAAACATCATGAAATATGCCACGTAATGTTCAGTTTTATGATGACAATAGTTGATTTTATCAAACAATCATTTCTGAAATATTAAGCCAGACACACATCCTCCACTTGGTTTGGGCTCCACAGCAGCCACCGAACATGACCTGACTTATCGTGAAGCTCTGCCGAGCTCTGGCTTCACCTGCACCTTCCTGCTCTTTCCTGGGCTGAAGGTTCATCTTTGCAGCTGAATCTGCCCTCACTGCTTGCTCATGGCCCCGAAATCTCAGAGACTGGCCACCACGCAGCAAACCTCACGGGCTTCAATCCCTCTGGGAGAAAGGAGGGAAAGGGACTGGCTGGTGCCAAGCTGTGCAAGCTCCTGTGCCCCATGGGCACCTTTAAGCAGCTTGGTGTTTTCTCCACCTGGGAGATGGGTCACACGTAATCCACGCATTAGGAAAAGCCAATATTGTTACATTAAAATTTTGCAATCTTAGCTCACAAGTCATCGCGATTGGACAATTGCTGGGTGGAGGGGAAATCGGTGGAACCAGTATTTCACCTGCAATCTTTTCCCTGCCTTCTTACATGCTGGCATTCCTTTGCTGTTGTTAATTCCATGCTGGAGTATATGCACAGAGCCCCTGGAAATGGAGGAAGACATCATTTCCCGAAGGAAATGCCACGTTTGCACCAGCATAGCTGAATGGAAACATTTTCCAGTTGTGCAGAATGAACATAATTTTTTTTTTTCCCAAAGGCAGCTTTCCCAGCCTCCCTGGAGTCAGGAGGGCTGAGCAAGCCTCATACAACCATGAGCTTGAGCATTTTCCATCTCGTCCATGCTCTACAGGGAGTTCACCTGCCCCGTCTCTCCATCTCTTTTCTGGGGACTGGTTCTGATCCTCCTCCTGCTGGTGCGGATCGATAGTGACCCCCCACCATTACTGGTGACTTGAGGGTGGAAGGGAGAGAAGAACTGGGCCAGTCTCTGCAAAAGTGGCCAGCTGACACCCTCCTTGCCAGGGTTTTGGGAGGGTTAGTCACTCTGCTAAGCGCTCTTTGCGTGTTCGATATAAGCAGGATGTGCCCAGCCTCCTCCCTGGTGGGTGTTTTCAAGATCCCTCTAAGTTTCCTTTGCTTTGCCTCCTCCCAACTGGTGCACTATCTTTAATAAGAATATTTTTGCCATATCCTCAGTATATATAGGATGCAATTGTAGTTTAATATTGTAGGCTGAATTGTTGCAGGAGAGAAAACATACATCTTTGTAACAGTTGCACTCCTGTACAAATATACAGCCACAGAGTGTATTAAAATGTATGTTTTCTTCTGCATTTACCTTTTTGGAAGAAGAGATAGAGCCACGAATGTTGTGGTGTTATTTATTATGTGAAGTTTTGCATTTATTTCTCTTGTACATGTATGGACAGCACAGGGACCATGTGGTTGCTCCTAGAATGGCACTGGCAAATCCACCCTGCTTGAATTATCTGTCTAATGAATGCTTTCATCTACAACAGATCATATATGATGGGAAATGATGTCACCTGAGTCATTAATCTGTTTGCTTCTATTCCAGGATAGCAACATGAAGTCAGAGACAGCACTAAAAAAAAGTTCTATTAAAAACTTTTTAAAAAAGCTCTGCTTTCCTCCACGTAAGAGATTTACTGAAAACCAGTTTTTGTGTAATTTCACATGGCCAGCTGTTGAGCCCCATGAGCCCCCAACCTCCCTTCCCTTTCCCAAGGGAAATTTCAGGCTGAAGCGGCACCTTAACCTGGAAGGACCCACACAGACTAGAAAATCAGATGGGTCATTGATCAAGATCATTTCAAGTTAATTAGGAGGGCAGCTCCAAATACTCCTGCAGTGCCACCGAGGCTGTAAAGCAAAGTTTTACTATCTGAATTAGGGTGCTACGGCCCCGCAGCGCTGGGATGAAAAGGCCCTTAATCGTCTCTGCTAATGGGTTTCAGGATGATGAGTGGCTCGCACTTGCTCTTCAAGCAGGAAGACGTCTATAATTGTGAGACTTATTAATTTTGTTTAAAGTGCTAAGGCTGACATCCTGGAACTGTGGTCTCTTAAAACCTCTTTCTTAATTGTTGTAAAGAAGCTTTAAGAGCACTTTAAGATGTCTCTATTTACAAGTTAAAAAAAAATAACCCTATAACATCTTAAATCTTCTTGCAGAGTTTCCATTCATCTGGATATTTACCAGAGACCAGGTTATATTTTCCCCTAGATGAAAATGCATACACAGTCAAGAGACTATTCCCTACAGCATCCAGCAGAAGAAAAAGTCGTAAGTCCAATTTTAAACAATATAAATCAACTTCTTTGTTTCTGTGAGTCCATATGGTGAAGAGAATGAGGTGTTTGTTGTCAAGTGAAGAAGCAGCAGGGCTATAACTTAGATATTAATAGGTTACGTGATATTTATTTAATCTCTCTTTTATTTTGAAAACTGCCGTTATTTTTTCCAATGGTGAAATCCTAAGTGGGCCTTTGCTGGCTTGGGTTGACTTAACTATTTGAGCATCTCCTACATTTTCCTCCTGAGGAATCCACCTCAACATTTCCAAAGTTGGCTTTTGAGGCACCAGGAAACTTGGGCTCATTGCTGGGGTGGGACAGAAGGGGGACAGTGCCCTAACCTGGTCTCTACCTTCCTGCTCCTCGTTATCAAGGTCCTTCCCAAATCTCAGCCCTGCACTTCCATGGACTTTGTCCTGCTCAGAAAATGTGCCACTGGCTCAGCAGGGTAAGAAACCAGGTCCACAAGATGTCTATCTGCCCCACCAGTTCCCTGGATCATTGCCCTCTTAGTGCTCTTCTGCCTGAAAAAAAATTAATATCCCACCAACAGAAAAAAAAAAAAGCATAAAGCCTCTAGCAAAGGGGGCAAGGGCAGTTTCCCACTCCAAAAGCCAGTTTGCCCAAAGACCTGCACTTATTTCTTGTGTTTGCAACGGGTCTGTTTTTGAAAGTCGCCTGTTCGATGCGAATCCCTGGCGGCTGCCCTCGGTGACGCGTGGGGATGCGCTGCAGCTCCGCGGGAGCTTTATTTAGCCTGAGCTGATGGATGGACTTCGTGCGCTGCTCCTCACTTATGCACCAGCCCAAATCAGGAAGAACAGGGATACAAAGCCAAAACGACTAACGAATAAACTTCCACGACCTCAAAACCCTTAGAGACCCAAAATGTGTGAACAGAGCGAGGGGAGGGTGCTGAGGATGTGGGCCCCAAATTTTTGGGAGTTGACTGTTCAAACGTGGATCAACGGGGACTCTTTTTGCGCCTCCCATTAGGATCTGCGCTGCAGGACGGAGGCCGTGAAATTGATTTGTGGAAGCTGCATGTTTGCAAAGGGGGCTCTAAAAATGTTCTTTGAAAACGTCTTCGTTCCCCAAAGCCTCACTATTATTTTAAAGTGTAAATAAAAATAGCAAGATTTTCTTGCACTGGAGAGCTCTAAAACTTTTGTAGGGAAGTATGAAATCCTATTCTGCAACTGTAAAATGATGATTCATGGGTCTCTTTCCAACCTTGAAGCAGTTCTGTGACATAAAATGTGAAACTAAGCGTTCGCTTTTCATTTAAAAGGTCTCATTAAGACCAAAAACAAGCTTCTTCAGCCCCAGAACAGCTCTAACATGTCAAACCTAATAGAACCTCTCCACCGTGGGGTGCCTTTGGAGGACATAAAGACATCAAAAGGATCCTGCTGTTTTGCAAGGCCAACATACTTCTTTCTCCCAGAAACATCATTCCAAGGCTCCAGTTCAGCAGAGGACTTAAGCCGCCCCTTACATCCATTTGTCTGCTGCAGAGACACTTAATGTCCCACCGCAGTCGACAGCACTTAAAGCTGCTCGTGGAATTAAGCCCTTGGTCGGCGCATTGCTGAGCCCTGCTGCAGGATCAGCGCCACCATCCGCTGTCCTCAATTAAGTTTCTCTCGGTTTGAATAGGTGCTGCATCAGGGTCTGGCTTGCTGTGCTTCATTTTGTTTTCATGGTCATTTAGTTATTTAACAGCGCTGTGGAGATCTCTTACGGCTCTCTGTGCAATGCCTCTCCCTATAGACACAACCCATTACACTGCATCAAAACACGGTACTTCTGCCCAGCCTCGGACAATTTGTTAGTAACAGAGCCGGCAGCATCCTCATGGCTAAAATTGCTCAGAGCTCCTGATCATAAAGCTTTACCTGTTATAGCTTTACCAAAATGTAGCTGTTCTGCCCGAAATTTCCAATAGGATTTCTGCTAGGAGGCTGGATTCCATTTATTTTATAAAAATAACTAATTACAAACAGAAATTATTAACAAGACAGCATGAAAAAGCAAGCACTGGACAGCAAATGTTATGTCTAATTATGCTTCTGCATTAAGGGTGATCTGTAGAAAGACACATTTAGTGAAGTCTGTATTTCCTTGGGCAAACAGCCTTGTCTGGAAAACGAAATTGTGAATTTTTGACTTAGTTTTGACCCTGGCTCAACACCACTAAAATAACTGTGATAAAGGAGAGAGTGCTGAGTGGCATATTTGGTTAGGATAACATAGCAAATATTATCCTTGCCTTCAGCAGTGGAGCTTTTGCACATTTCTCTATTTGGAAATGTTTCGCTTTTTCTTTTCTGGCCGGTCTTTCCGCAGCAGCTCTTGGTCGGAGTTCCTATTTGTCAATTGTCCCATTTTTGGCTACGAGAACTCTGAGGTTTCAAGCTGAAGATGGGAAACTTGCACTTTTGTGGTTTGGGGTGTATGAATGTGAAAACCAGGGGATTTTCGCTCTAACCTTTAGTCCCGCAGCGTTCCAGCATGTCTGCCTGATCCCAGCAGTGTTTATGTCGGAACTGAGCCACCGAATACCAGGACACCTCCTCTTTCTTGCTTTTTATTTTTATTTTTCTGTCTGGTCCTGCTGCCCACGAGATCTTGCAGAATAACAGTTGAAGACAGCAATGCCCAAGAGCAAAAACAAGGTAATTATACAGTAAGTCAGCCTTCACATGACTTGTAAACTTTGTGATCTGGCACTTTTATGACGTATTTATATCCCAGAGAAAATGCCTAACTAGAAAGAAAACCCCAGCGATTCTGCAATGGGCAATTACGGGTATCAGGAAAATAAGAGATTTCCAAGAAATGTCTTTTGTTTTCCTTCTTCTTGTTATCAAGGCGGAGGATTGCATTAGTGGAGTTGTGTTTCTTACTCGCTTTGCCTGTTCTATTGAAGAAAAAGGTAATTTTTTGACAACAGGCTGTAAAATGAAAGTTGATGAAGCCTGCTCCGAACAGCTCACTCGCCATTCAGCATCTTGCTCTGCCCTATTGCTTACAGAGCTGCTCGGTGCTGAATTCCTCCTCTCCCAGATACCCAGGGCAAAATTACCCCGTTTCTTTGATGCCAATAACCTGACATATGACATACATGAAAATGAATCAGGCAGGAGATGGGTGAAGTTATTTTCTTGAAGCTGCTGGGGCTGTATTCCCATCCAAAATATGTGCTAATGATGGTTTTGGTGACCACAACCATTGTCTTCATGGATGGGATCCTCCAAGTGAGTAAAGAAAGAAAGGCCAGATCCTGTGTAGCCTGGGCCGCTCATCTCAGCGGAGTAACCCCCCCACCCAGCACGAACAGTGGTGACAGGTTAAGGCATCTTGCTCTGAGATCACAGATCCCTACCCTGAGCCCAGCAAAGCTTCTGCCGCCGGTGTGGTTGGTTGCTCCAGACCTGTGCTCACACCCCACCACGCTGGGTGGTTGGAGCCACTGCACACATGGGATTTTTCTGTAACCCAAGTGGTTGGGACCTAGGTTTTTGGCAGTGGAGGTTCTGGTTTTAATATCCACTGATGAGATTTGTGTGTGTGTATATGGTGATATCCACTGCTGAAATGAGATTTTTTTTTTAATGCTTATATACGGCGCTGGAATTCCGCTGAGACTCCTGGGCTCCAGCCGTGTCCGGAACAAGCCTGCACACACCATGTCCGTGTCCTGACTGTCACCCTGAGCGTGGTGACCCAAATCCCCACATGTAAAACCACACACACATTTTTCAGGGATGGACCTGGCGCTGCCTGGTGCCACGTGCTGTGTTCTCTGTTGAAGCCAGCGGGGAGCCAGGATGCTCTGCATCGCTCAAGAAGCTTTCAGCATCTCGCAGGGTTTATGTTGCAGGCCAAAGCTCTCTGGCTACAGCCCGCAGAGCTGCTGCTGTCAGGATGATGGACCATCTGCCGCTTCCCAACCAGCGACACTTCCTGCTGCAGTAACCGTAGCCCAGTCTGAGCTTGTTTCAAGGTTTCCAGATGCTTTTCCACATTACCACAATAATCAAGCCCTTCTCTGTGCTCAACCCTGGGCTCCTGAGCTTTGTCAGGTGCATGTTGTGTCGGTTCACCCTTGATCCGATGTGCAGATGACATGAAAAGCCTTGATGGAGTAAGCCTCCGAGATGAGCATCCTGGAGCGGTTAATGGAGAAAGGGCTGCCCTCGGAAAGGGGGGAGCCTCATCGAGGGATGAAGAGCCCAGATAGAAAACGGGAAGGAGGTTACCTGGCAACATTCCTGTCTAATTAAAGCAAATTTATTGTCCAGTTTTTTCCTTGCTGTTGCTCTGTTATTAATTGTTAATGTAGCGGTGCACTCTGGCTGCGGTACAGGGAAGGGGTGCTGGGAATGGCTGAGGTGGGGACTGAAGCTTGGTCTGAAATGCCAGTTTCTGTGCAAAAACTCCAAAATACTCCGGTCTGGCTCTGCTCTGCAGGTGCTGGCAGGAAATTCCTGCTCCTGGAACAAGGGGGCAAAATGATGGCAAATTGAATAAAACGTAGTAGGGTCAATGGGTTTGTAGATTATAGTGATGTACACATGTGACACGCTTGCGGGAAAGGAATGGGAATGTAAATTCACAAAGCACTGTTTAGGAATTGGGAACTATTTTCCCCATAAATAGAAGCAATTCTCTGCTTGACACTGAAACACGAAAAATCTGTATCTTTGGATAATCACTGGATGTTTTTCTGTCCACAGCCTGATTGTATCTATCCACCACACACTTTCTAAGAAAACCCACCACTGAATACATGGAATTAGTGAGTCTGAACTGCCAGGAGATGGACAGAACTGAACTAATAAGGATGAAGGAAAGAAAGGAATTTGAATTGGAGCACAGATAAGCATCTGGCACATCATTTGCCACTGAGATGATCTTTCTCCCCCTGTGGATCAGCCTCTCTCACCTGTTTTCCGCAGGAATAACCTGTTACAATCGCAGTGGTTTGGGAAGAGAAAACCAGCCTCTTCTTTGCGAAGCCCTGCGGAACGCAGCCGCTGCTGCCTGCGTGCTGGCACTCACAGGAGGGCTCCCGGCTGGATTTCAAGGGAAGTCAGGGGAGCTGAAGCATTCGGCTCCTAGGGAGCTGAGCATTCCCACAGCTCTCGAAAATCTCCCAGGCCACAGAGCTCAGAGCTTTGCAGGCTCGAGCTTGACTGTGAAGGAAATGCCAACTGCAAGAGATGAAGTGCAACACGGTGGTTGCATAACTTGGGCTCAGCTTGCAAAGCCATTACAGCTCTCTTGTATTTTTGGTAATCATCTTTGAGCTCAGTCCTGCAGCCCCAGCTCAGGCAAGGCTCCCACTCCAGCTTCGGGGAGAGGGGAAAGCTCCAAGTTAAGGAGCTGAAGACACTGCGTGCATTCAAACCCAACAACAGTGATGGTGCTGAGCAAAGACGGCTTTTCCTATTTTATTATATTCTCATTCCAGCACGGACGAAGAAAACCTGCTTTTCCAAACCCTCTCCTGCAAAACAAAATATTTTCAAATTCAGAAAGAAGGCAGCATTCATCAAGCCTTTTGCTACATATCAGAGAAACCCCAGAGCTGCCCTGACAACATCTGGCCCCGTGCCACAGGCTCGCAAACACCGCTGCCAACGTTTGCAGCAGGGGCTGGGGCTTTGAATGCTTTTTTATTTAGGTGGCTGCTCTGGGCCATGCTATATATTAAAGCTCCATTTATAGATATTTTACAAAGTGTTAATAAATTTACAAAGTGTTAATAAACCTGGATGATTATTTGTTGTGTTTTTGATAGAACCCAACAGGGCAGAAACTCCCTACAAATGATCTCTAATGCCATTCTCAGATGAGCGCATAAAACGCGTCCAACACAGACATGTCTGCAGTGTGGTCAGGACATCTTTTCATCATTAACTCTTTATAACCCATTTAAAAATAGGATGTAAATATAAAATGTCTATTCAATCTGAGCAGCCTGGTGTTTGGTGGGTATTTGCACTGCTTGAAAAGCAGGAGGCTGTAGGACCCGCAGCACAGTAAGTGGGGTTGCAGGAGTCACAGGGGGCCACTGGGATTTTGGTAGGACGTGCCCAGGGAAGGGACTCAGACATGACTGCCTTCTTTAGAGCATGTCCAGACCCAGGAGTGTCTTTTCACTCCATGTCATCTCACCCCACTTTGCTCCTGAGTCCCCAGTCGTGCATCTTGCTCTGCTCTGGGCTCTAGAGAGCCAACCAGCCTGTCGCCTACATGAGGAAACCCAGGAATGGCTGGCAGGATGGTTTTCCCCTTGAGCTGCTCCATATCAGCAGTGTAAATGGGACCAGTCCACCTCCAAGAATATCCCCAAAGGATTTGTGACCCCGTATGGCCTCGCATCACACTTCAGAGCAGGCACAAGCCATTGGGGCCATGCTGGGCAGAGGTGGCTCCAGCAGGTTCCATGGCACCTCTCGCATTATTTCAGCCCAAAACTGAAAAAAAACAGTGAAGAAATCACACCTACATGTACAGGACTCCAACGAGACAGGGAGTTTCCATCCCTGTGCATGAGGCTGGCTGAGTGCCGGGGGAGGTGACACATTGGGTGTTGCAGGAGATCTACTGCGATGTGTCCCACTGGTGGCCCCAACCCAGAAGATGTGAGACCGTCACACCTCTGGGGTGATTCAAGGCTTTCTCCCAGGTCAGTAAATGAGAGGCAAACGCCTGCCTTTCCTTCACTCCCTTCCCTTCAGGTGCCCCTTCAGAGGAAATTAGTTTGTCTGTATTCACACACTTCAGGTGTCTTGGATCTCAGAATCCCACTGTCCTTTGCAAGCATCAGCTACAGCCAGTAATACCTCCAAAACAGCCATTATTGGGAGAGATGAGGATGCTGAAAGGCAGAAGAGAAGTGAAATAGCTTTTCGAAGTGACCCGTAGCAGAGCTGGGGATGCATCTGTCCTGCCGTTCACGCTTATTAACAAACTTTGCTTTTCTGAAGCTTGTTTTCCTATCAGATAACTCAATTTCCTCCTGATTTCACTCACATGTAACAGGAATCCTTCCCTGGGGAAAGCTGACCTTCCTTTCAGCGTTCCAAGAAGTGTGGTTTTCTAATTTTGTGCTCCATGCATATGGTAAGAATTCAGTTTTAAAGAATCTTCTTGGGTTTTTTTAACTTTTGAAGACGAATGGTCTTCACTGCCCAACAGAGACTCATTCATGCCAGAGTCGTTGAATGCCTTCCCATAAATGCAAGTGACATCTTGGATTATAATGATCCTGTTGCAATGGGACAGATTTTGGCTTTAATGCATCCTCCGTGTCCGTGTTTGTTGTGCATGGCTCGGCGCCTGTATGGTAAGAAGGGTCATATGCAGACAGGAGAAGTTAGAATATTTTCCTGTGCAAAATCCCCACGGCTTTGTGAAAGGTGACGACACAAAGTTTCCCCACGATGAACGGGATCTCAGAAATTCTTTAGGAACAACAGGCATTTGACAGCTAGGAGCTGATGGCGTCCGAAGGGCTGGATGTCAGATTCCTCTGCCCTGCCCAGATGGTGGCATCTCCCATGTGTCACCCAAACCAGCAGCTCTGCTTCTGCAGCAAGAGGTACATATAGCAAATGCCACTGGTGGGAGAGGATGAAAAATGCTCCTTTTTCTTGAGACCGGTGCAATCTTATTCTCACCTAAGTATTTTCTGCTGGTTTATACTGTCTCATCTAAAAATTGACACTAAGATCCCTGCACGATGGTTCTGAGGCCCCTTTCTAGCAACTGAGAGTGTAATTAATTACTTACACCAGGGTAACACAGCCTGGCAGGCTCATATCTCCAGCCCTGTGTCAAGTCCATCAATTTTACACGTGCCAGGAGAGGATCTAAGAGACCAGCTATCCTCTTGCTGCAAGAAAAGTGCTGTATTTGTGCTTCTGGGAGCACAGAGACCCGCAGAGCCCTGACAGCACAGGGACCGTGTCCCACCCCATCAGCGCTGCCCCTCCCTGAACACGGGACACTGGGGGCACCGGTCCGCGAAGGGCCCGTTTTCAGCCTGGGAGATGCTGCAAATCTCTGATGAAAAACCATCAGGGCTCTGAACCTTTGAACCCAGAGCAGGGAAGAAACTGCAAAATTTATTGGGGTTAAATCTTGGCCCCTGTGGAAGCAAGGGGAAACTCCCTTTGGTTTACGTGGGGGTTGGCTTGCTGCCGTCAGCCCCGAGCTTTGCTGGATTGCAAAACTTATATCACCTTTCCGTGGTGGTGAAGAAAATCCTCCCAGCTGTTAGGATAATCTCCTGCCTTTGTGCCGTTCGCCCCAGAGGCAGGAGCCAGAGCTGCTCACGAGGGGGTTCCACTTCACTCGGCAAAGAGAGGACGGAAAGAAGGGAGGGAGGGAGGAAGGAAGGAAGGAAAGAAGAAAAAGACTTTCACAGTTGCAAAACCAGCTTGAAAACACAAAGTGCACCCTTCTGACCCTGGAGAGCAGCTCCTTAGTGGGAAAGAACTGAAGAATTCAGCATGTATCCGTGAAAAATAACAGTCCAAACCCTTTCCCCAGCTCGCATGCCTTTTTAAGGCAATCCCCAGCTCCCCTGAAGGAGTGCTGAGTGTGTGCCCGTGGCACTGGGGAGGGCTGTGGCCGTGCCCTGCCATGCCAGCCCCTCCGCACGCCCACGCAGCGCCCGGAGCAGGGAGAACAGCCGGCAGCATCTCTGATTTCAGACCAGCCCCAAAGTGCTGCTTGGAAATCCCAACAGCTCCAAAACTGCAAACAGCTCCAGCAGTTTGTGGACCGAGCACCGCCGCAACCCAACGGCATCCCCCTCTGTCCCCACTGCCCAGAGAAACATGACCCCAGGAAAAAAAAAAACTCCCTTTAACAGAAGGGGTGAGGACAGCCAAGGTTCAAGAAATCCCCATGGGTCTCTGCTGCTGCTCGGTCGCGGCACGCACTCGGCCGCGGCGGCTCGGGGTGCCAGCAGCGAGGCTGCTGCGTGTGCTGACAGGGAGCAGCTGGGTGCTGTCCTGCCGCCAGCTCTGGGATGGAAACCCAGCAGCTCAGTCCTGCTCCGTCATGGGGACACGTTGCGTTGCTTTGTCTTCTGCAACCCACTTGGGGAGTTACAGGATGAATTTCTGGAGCACGGATGAAAGGCATCACAACCTCTCCGAGACATCGGAGTTGGTCAATCCCTGCACGTCTCCAGCGCACAGTGCTTTTGTGAAAAGTAATGAGGTTGGTTTTGGAAACGGGCTGTTGCTGCCCTTCTTGCACAAACAGAAATCACTTCCCAGGGCCCGGCGTTTCCCCGGGTGTCTGTGCAGATAAGTGCACGGCCGTCCTGCCCCCTTCCTGCCCAGCACAGAGCCTTTCCTCCAGACCGGTGATGTCATGGCAGCTAATGGGCTTTAATTGTGCCTTTCCACTTAGCAACAATAAGCTGAGAGCTCATTATGCACCGGCCTTGCGGCTACTGAGAACAGCTCTGGCTCCTTAAAAACTCTCTGATTAGTGGAGTTTTTCTTAAGAGTGCAAGAAAAGCACTGCGGGGCCGGATCAAGGGTATGCCCTGCAACAGGAGGCGGGTGTGGGTGCTTGGGGGGTGGAGAGATGGTTCCCCAGATTAATTTCCCCACTGGTTTGTGCCGCTGGGATTTGCTGAGTTAGAGGTGGGCCCTTTGCAGTTACAGACACTAAATGCATTTCCTTTTGTGAATTTTTCCAGTTGCCTCCTGAACCCATGTAAACTTTCAGCGCTCGCAACATCCCAGTTGGGCTTGGAGGTTTTCCAGCAGCTCCTCGCTCAGGCTGGGAGATGTTCACCTCCGCTTCTCTCTGCTGCCATTGCCTGAAGGATCCTCTCTGAGCGGCTGCTGAGGGAGAGGGTCAGAGGAAGGACTGCAGAGACACTGGAACAAGGCAGTGAAATGGGGAGCATCTGGTGAAACCAGATAGAAACTGCTAAACACCCTGGGAAAGGTTGTGGTGCTTACACAGCTTACACAGGGGATCTGGGGAGGGGCAAGAAAGCCTTGTGTAATGTTAACAATAATAAAACTCAGGTAGGGTAAAATACCTTCTGCTGTTTCTTTTTCACCCTCCAGTGTCTGGGATGAGGTCCCTGGAAAAGGCTCTGGGAAATGCTTCCCCCTCTCCTGGGTGAGATGTGCCTGGTGCCAGCTCCCTGGAGCAGCCCCATGGCCACACCAGGGCTGTGTCGCGCCGGGGGCTGAAGCAGATCTGGCATTTATGGGCTGCAGGATATTCTCCTTAGCCTTTGCTGAAGGCTGCAGGAACATTCATAGGCTCAGAAAAAGGCTCAGCATCCACCACCTGGTGCTGGGCTCAGCATCCACCACCTGATGCTGGGCTAGCCTTTGGAGGTGTTTCTGCTGCATCTTGGGGTAGCACAAGGAGATATGCACCAACTGGCATGGGGGAGGCACTGCTGCAGCATCACAGCCTGGGGTAACCCTGCATCACACCCCAGCACCTCGACCTCCCTGCTGGCATGGCTGCACCGGGTAGATGGAGAAATCCCCGCGTTGTCTCTTCGCTCTGCAGTCCCACCTTGGTGACGACGGAGATGGCCACACAGCAGCAGAGGTCCATCAAGCCGCACTCAGGGCTGGGCTGGTTTCCAGCCAGAGCTCCGGGCTTTGGCTCCCCTCTCACAAGCATCCTGGCACACATGCTGGCACGCTGTGTGTCACGTGCATCCCCCACTCAAAGCACTGCCCCGCTGAGAGCACAGGGTGCAGTCCTTGCAAGCTGGACAAAAAAAAAAAAAAAAAACGGGTTGAACCTGAAAAAAAAAAAAAAAAAAAAAAAACTGTGTTTGCCTCTTAACCAGAAGCCAAAGGAGAAACACCCTTTGAAAGGGAGAAAACACGGAAATGACTGCAAAATGCCCAAGTCTTTGAGATACTGCATGTTGCAGCTGACCCTGTAACCACGCTATGCCATCAGCAACTTGCTGTCTGCCTGCACGTACCCGAGCAGGCTGCTGCCGGTCACCCCGAAGCTGATGCTCTGGACATCAGCAAATGAACACGGAGCCGCCTGCTTAAATATCCAATAGGAGAAAGTAGAATGGGTCGTTGTGTGCTTACGTGACTAATTGGATTAGAGAGAAATAAAGTAATGATTTGGAAGTAATGAGTTACCGGATGGCTGATTCCGATGGTGGCATTACGCCAATGAGAGCACGCTCTGCACGCGCGATCTCACTCGAAGTTTGACAGGGAACCAGGGATAGGTCTTGTGCAGGGGAGAAAGCTCCAGGGCTCGTTCTGGTCTCATTTCATGCCTTCATAGCTCCATAGCCCTGATTTACACCGATAGCACTGAGACTCTGATTAGGCCTTGGAAATTTCGTTCTGTGTACCTTCAGCCTTTCCTAAAGCTGTGGAGCCCTTCCACGGACTGTGCCCGTTCCACCAGTGAAGGAGGAGATAGCACAGACAGCATCATTTGGCTGTCTTGACTGCTTCTTTGTGTAAATTTTATTCCGGGATTTCCTTGAACCAAGGTTCCCAGGTTTGATGTGTTATGCTGAGGTGTGGGAGCTTCTAGGGGGTGAAAAGGGGATGGATGTCTGGTCCATGCTTCTGAGAGATGGGCTTGGGTGCCTCGCGCGGTTCTCTCTCTCCCGTGCTGCAGGTGCCTTCCTACAGTTCTGCAGGGAGCACAAGGGTTTCTCGGCGTGCAGGGGTCTCCCTGTCTGCAAACCCACTCCTTTCTTCGTATTTCTGCATCTGCTGCTCCAGAGTCTTGAAGTACTTTAAAAACATTAATTTCCGATGTGAGATCCGAGCTGCTAGGTCTCTCTTTTTGCACAGCAAGAAGTACCCCGGCTCTCTGAGATTAAATGCACGGCTGAGGTTGCACGGCAAAAAAACCCTGCAAAGGCCAAGAACAGGGAATGACGCCGCTGGCTTTGACTGCAGCAGGGGGCACGGAGAACCAGGGGGAACCCAGGACCCTCAGGCTGGGCTCTTGGCTGAATCAGCACGTGCAGACAGGCACTGAGCCCCTCGTGCTCCTAGGCAAGGTTTCCACTGTTATCCACCAAATGAGGTAAAATAACAAACATTTCTCTCCAGTGTTATTATTATCTATGTTATTTGAGTTTTGCCAAATACAGGGATTAACAGACAACTGAAGAAAACAGGCCTGCTGAAGATCTTGAAGTGTCATTTCATTCATCCACCTGTCAGAGGAGGGCTTAGCTGTGACTGCTTATTTCTGAGATGACTTTGTCTATGCTGTCCTTCTAAATTTTTGGTGTTGGGGCTTCCACAGCCACCCCAGGCAATTCTCTGGGCCCAGAAATCCTCAGAATTAGATTCTTGTCCTAAACTTTAGCTCCCAGCCTCCCATCTGCGGATTGCACCTACTGTGTCTTGTCCTGTCTGCCCTGCACATGGGGCACATGTTCCACCCTTTCTCTTTCTGATAGTCCTTTGTGCACTGGAAATTGTTACTGTGTCTTCCCTCAAATTTCTCATTTTTAGACATCTCAGCCCATGGTCCTTCTTGTT
>NW_010113508.1:0-9581 GCF_000699245.1 Pterocles gutturalis | reverse complement strand
CGGTGTTTTGCAGCACTATAACATTACTGCCACAAGTTCAGTTTGTAAATCATTATCATCTCGTGTTTTGTAGAACCACCCAGATGTTCTTCTTCCTGTATCCATGTGATTGTTCTTATGCATCAAAATTTGCATTAATCTTTATCAGACATCAATCCATTTCTTTGGGACATTTTTCCAAATGACCAAGGTCATTTTGAGTCTTAACCCTCAGCTCAACATGCTTGCAGCTTCTTCCAGGTGTCATTGCATGTGCAACAGGTCTTCTCCTCTTTCCTCTCCTCTCCTCTCCTCTCCTCTCCTCTCCTCTCCTCTCCTCTCCTCTCCTCTTCTCCAAAAGTGAACGGTGCTGAGCTGCTTCACACACAGTGCAGTAATACCAGCCTGGTGTTGGTTTCCCAACCAATTTTGCACCTTTCAGTATTTATCCTTAGACCTTAGGAAAATGTCATATGAGGCAACACAAAAGCCTTCCTAAGTTCAAGATAAATTACTTAGTACGGCTCCTCCTTAACTCTTTACTCTCTCGTGCTCTGTCAAAGAGGAAATTAGATCAGTTTGGTACGATCTAAACAAATCTGTGGCAGCTGTGAGTCACTATACACATCTTGGGACAGTCCTTCCTTATCAGACCAATAGTTACACAACAACAAAGGTTAATGTCTCCACACTTAATTTCAGTAATACTAGTCACTGTTTATTACGCAGAAAATCAGAATATCTCAGAAAGCTAGAGATTCCTCCATGTTTAGCATGGTCTTGTACAAGCCCTTGGACCCCAGACATCCTGAGCCTTGGTCTCTACAATCACAGTTATCTTTCAAGCACATTGTAGAATGGAAGTTAGTAGTTGGTAATTTACCAGTCACACAATCAGCACTAATTGCTATGCTTCCCTTGTGGAACAAAGAGACTGAAAGGAAAATGGACAAAAAGACTTCTTTAGGAGAACAGTAGCTAATTCACAGTTTCTGTTATTAGCATTTTCCTTATTTGGAAATGTAAATTTTCCAAAAATACGTTCTTATCAGCAGAGTATGAAAAATAAATTTTGAAATCCTCTAATTCCTTGTGTGTCCTTAACTGGGATATACGTTAATATGGATATACACAGGTCAACAATTTTTCACAAGCTAATAAAATTAATGTGACTATGTAGGATGGACATTTTTTGGTTTCATTCATGGGGAAGCTGCACTCTCAAATATTTTTTTCAATGTCTCATGGGATCTATTTACACATATATTCAGGCAAGTAAAATATTTCCCAGAAACTTCTGGTGGCCATTTAAGACCAGTAAGCAGAAGATATTCATTTGAGTCAGCAAACCTCATAAAGGAAGCTCTGTTGAGTTTTTGGAATGTCGGCAAAGAATATCTGCCAAGACTTTACACAAAATGAACATAAAAGACCTTGGAAGTTGGGCATTTCTTCACCTTTTCCTTGGCACTTCAAAGGAGTTGTAATGGCAGAAAGCTTGGTATTGGGAACGGAGGTGATGATCCTGGGTTTCCATTTCCAGAATTCAATGTCAAAATGCTGCCTGAAAACATTCAGGGTTTTGTTTGTTTGTTTGTTTTTTATCAAATGCAAAAGTTGTGGTTTAATGTAATGAAAAATGATGCCTTTGTTCACTCCTTTTGAGTGCTCTTCCTGTATGATGGAAGCTTCACCGCAAGGATTGGTAAAGCTAAATCACCGTCCACATCAAACCAGCAGTGTGGGTCTTGGCAGCTCTGGTTTCTTCTCGTGGGGTAGCCTCTTGCCCGTGGGCATACTGAGCTATTGTTCAGAACTGGATTTACGTCCATCGCAGATTGTTTACAGACTGAACAGCGGTGATTACATCCTTGAAATTTCCAAATGTTCCCGGTATCATTAATCATCTCCTGATAATCTGGAACAGTTGAGTTCAGCAGTCATTGGGAAATGTCCTTTGCTGGCTAACCATGGATAGGGCTAAGACGCTGCCCTGCCAGTTGCCAAGTTCTCTTTCCTTCCTAGCCGCACGCAGGGAAATGCAGGTGTATTTAGCTTTGGGGGCTGAGGGAAGGCTTGGGAGCATCTTCACCCCGTGTATCAATAACACTCCGCTCAGCTGCCTGCCTGAGAGTTTCAAGCCACAAATCTCATATTTAATATCCCATAGTCTTTAAAGTGCCTGAAAATACTAGAGTTCAGTCACCTTGCGAACCCAGCCCTTCATTCACAGCATCCGTGCCGGGCTGGGGCACTTCAGGTAGGGACTTTCTGGCCCTGAGGACCGAGAGGTATCAGTTGAGCATCTGTGTGTCTGCAGCCTCTGCCTTGTAACTGGAAGAAAATCAAACCCTGACATCTTTAAAAAATAACACAGGGATCAGCATTCTGGACTCTCATTTTCCTAAGAATGAGAACGGCTGCATTTTGAAACTTTCTTGCATCCTCAGCATTACCGTATTAGATTCAGTCATTTTCACTCATGGTTTAAAAATATCTCTAAGGAACTGCAGGAAAACTGCAGAGGAGTCAGAGAGCCAAGTTCTCTTAGAGGTACTTTCTCCCAAGTGACAAGACCGCCTTGTGTCTGGCTCATTCCTGAGTCAATCCTTCCCATAACCACCACGCTGGATGGTTTTCAGAGCTAAACAGGAGATAACAGTGTCAGCAGATAAATTAAGAGGTGCAGCGAGGGAGAAATTGTTAGGAGATTTAGAAAAGCAAGCTGGTGAGTCAGATGGAAAGCTACGGAGAGACTGACCCATGAAGCAAAGGCTGTGATGGAGACAGATCTCAAAACAGCATCAACAGGAGAGGAAAGATGTAGGAGCTACAGAGACATGAGGAAGAGGAAGGGGAACAATATGGCATCATTGCAGCGACAAGCCCAGCAGGGTGGGCATTTCCGATGAAAAGGAAAGCAACGGGCAGACTGTTAACATGTGCAACCGATGAGTTACAGCCCAGGTTCAAATGGCAGTTGCTCCCAAGTGACCACCAAACATAGGTGATCTATTTTCTTTTTTTTTTCCAGTGTTACCATCTGCTGACGATGGTCCTGGATCTGAGGAAAATTTCCCACATCATCCAAAATCCCAAAGAAAGGACAGAGGTGGGCTGGTGGGTTGCACTGACAGGACACACCTCTGAGGGTAGTCTGAGAAGACCTCATGTGTGACAGGGAATCTGGTGCTTCTGGGAACCTTCACTGACCCCAAACACAGGCTAAAGTTGGAAATGAAAGGCATGGAACTGGCAAAATCAGAAAAGCAAACCCCACCTGTGTCACACCATCTCTCTGATGAGTTGTACAACGTTTATGCATTTATTGTTCTTCCCTTTCCCGTCATTCATGTTTGGTGGTTAGCCACCCCATAAGATTCCAGTGTTGGAAGCAACATAAGAAATAAATAAATACAAAGCAATAATTCACATTAACATGGACAGTTTCTGTTCTAATTTTATCCCTGTGTCCCTCGGCCAGCAAGGGAACAGGAGATGTGTTTTTCTATGTGCTAACCAGGCCAGGCTGTAAAGTTTTGGTGTTCCAGAACAAAGAGAGGCAATGTAGCAACTGGGCAGAGCAATTCAAAAATTCACTTAATTTGTTTATTCTACATGAAAGACTTATTTAGCAGCTTTGAAAAATTCAGTCAAAACAGCTTCTAGCAAATACAGATCAGGAATAGACCTCAAGCAATCACCAGCTCAGCTCTTTGTTTGGGGAAGGTAAACAGAAAAAGTTACATCATCCTCTCTTTTAGAAGATAAATCATTCATTTTGTTGGACAAAGCTCTGTTGCAAATCCAGGGATATCAAAAATCAGAGTTTCCCTTGTTGCAGCCCCCATTACATGGACAAGTGAGTCAGTGCTGGTCCTTCACCGGAGATGTTCTGCTTTACACCCTGGCTTCGCATAAGGAAAGCCCTTCTTCTCCTGCCAGGTTACTGGTTTGGGTCCAGGTCTCAGGGAACAAGCCTGGCACCTTCACTTGGTCCTCGTGTGAAAACCCAGTGTATGGCTGTGCTCCGACAGCAGCCGTGCACACAGGTACGCGGAGCTCGCCTCCAGGAGCACAGGGAACGTGCTTGTGCAGAGCTCTGCTCCTGAAACCTGTGTCCAAAGCCTTTCCAAGAGGAGTGCCAAAGCACATTTTTCTATTCCCAAGTTAGAGGCTGAGCATGCAGGAGCACAGGGAACGTGCTTGTGCAGAGCTCTGCTCCTGAAACCTGTGTCCAAAGCCTTTCCAAGAGGAGTGACAAAGCACATTTTTCTGTTCCCAAGTTAGCATGCAGCGATGTGTCTCAGATAAATGTGTCAGCATCACCCCGGCCAGGGGATTGCCCTCCTGGGGCCGCGCACAGTGGGGCAAGTGAATTACTCTTCATTAATTCTTGTGCAGGGAGGGTGCACCATGATGCACATGAGGCCATGGAGGAGGTCCAACATGCACAGAGCTCCTGACTCTGCTTTCTTTCCTGAAAATCACAACAACTGACGAAAAGCAAACGAAGAGTCCTTCCCCCCATCTACAACCAATGGAAGAGAAACTTGAGTCTTGAGATAACGAGGAGGGGCTTTTGAAGTCACAGAAAGTTTCTGTTTGCAGTCTTGGAAATGGCCTTCCCAAAAGATAAAACACTTCCCAAAAGATAAAGCAGCTCCCAAAAGATAAAACAGGAGGACACTGAGTTCTGGAAGTGTCCTCCATTGACCCCTTCAGGCTCCTCCCTCAGCACTCGCCAGCTCCTGGGCCCGAGGACACGTGCTCTCGTTTGGTGTCTTTGCACTGTTGCTCCCCTGCCCTTGTTCCCCTCTATTCCTTTTCTTTTGGATTGGTTTGCTTGGCTTTTCTACAAATTGGATGTGCAGGACCATTATGCAGAAGTTCATTCCTTCTTAAATGGACCTGTCCTGCCTGGTCCACTCTGGACACATCCCAGGCGAGTTTGGTGGCGTTTGGCTTGTTTGTGGCTCTCGGGGTTATTCGAGGGCTGTCCCATGCCTATGTCAGGCTCAGCCCACACAGGCATGACACACACCAGTGCAGCAGAGCTTTATTTCATCTCAATCCAATGACCAAATCAGCCATGGTGTTCTGTGCATCATACCGATTAATAGTCTCATAGAACTCAGACGGTTCCTGTTGTATAAAGAGACAAGCGCTGTGCACACATACCACAGGGCATGGACTTAACACCCCTGACGCTCCTCACATGGCCGGAGGCACGTCAGTGTCCTCAGCATCTGGACAGGGCTAAAGGCTCTGCAGTGCACTCAGATCCAGGTCTCCCAAGCAACTTCCAAGCAACTTCTAAGGAACTTCTCCAAAATAACTCATGATTTCCTTCCAGGAAATTATTTCTGGGACAACCCAGCAGCTGCATTTCTTCAGGGAGGGATGGAGTTCAATTACATACTTTTATTTTTTCCTATGATTGCTGCAAACTTTGCTCACAATTTGGAATGAGCAGTCCTAGAAAAACAATGGCTCAGATCGACCACCTTCTTCCAGGGCCTCTAACCTTTTGCTTTCTGCCTGGTATCTTTTGGCTTGAGTTGCATCGTGAAGTTTCAACATAAGCGGCTTCCAAAGCACAGGATAAGAGTTGCCATCCAAAAAAGCACAGCTACAACTACAGACAGGCATCCAGTAAATAATGCTGTGGAGGCAGCAACGTACGTTCCCAGGGCCAAAAGCAACTCTGGAGTAAAGGCCACCAAGTCAAATAAAGCCCTGCTGTTTCCACTGAGGGTGGCTTTGGCCCCGTATCACAGCAGATGTCAGATTATTCCGATGCACGGCGTCATGCGGGCACGGCAGATTCACATTACAGGGGTCAAGCTAATACCAGTGCACTTTCGGTTGGAGTTGACTCTCTGCCTGCTCCTGACTTTACACTGAATGTCAAATAGACTCTGTCGGTCTGTAGGCAGGGTCCCGGCAGCCCCTGGGAATGGTCTCTGCACTTATTTAGAGGTTCAGCCTCCTCCTGCTCACTGGTGAAGCTCTGGGTTTTGTGATCCCCCTTCCCTCTTCTGATGGGAATCTGTGGCAGAAGATTTAGCAGCTTGCAGTGACCCTGGAAATAAGTTGTTTGGAGTTGGACCTGGAGTCACCCAGCCTCCCTGTGCCTAAGCAAGACCCTCCAGCCCCGGAGAGGATCCACATGAGAAGCCTTCACTCTGCTGAGCTTCAGCTGGGGGTCTCCTTTGAAGTGTTTTTCTCCTGTGGGGCTGGGATTTGTTCCTGCTGTGTGGAGAGCAGATTTCCATGGCTGAGCTCTTCTCATCCCCTGTAGCCACACCAGTACCCGTGTGTTGACCCCTGGGGCAGGGAATCCCCCAGACTGCACCATCTCTGCGCTTCCCCCTGCCGAGGATCTCCCCTGCATGCAGAGAGCCATCGACACAGCCCCTGCTCCCTGCCAAGGGGTATGGCAGGGATGATGGAGCTGAGAGGACAGTTCACATCACTGAGACACGAGGGTGCCCTCTCCGTAGCAGTGTCACAGAGAAAGCACAACTGAAAATGTCCTCTGGATTAGACTGCACCCATGGAGGCAGCCCCTTCCTCCCCTGTGGGACTAGGGCGATCTGGAGGCACTGTCATAACAAGGATCATGGTGTCACGAGCCACCCAAAATACTTCGAGAGCAGCCCCGGTTTCACAGCAGCAAAGCCCCCGTTCCCCCAGCCCTGCCCACCGCTGCATCCCAGACGCCTTTCCAGGAACCGCTCACCG
The DNA here is from genome assembly GCF_000699245.1 of Pterocles gutturalis. NCBI lineage: Eukaryota > Metazoa > Chordata > Aves > Pterocliformes > Pteroclidae > Pterocles > Pterocles gutturalis. The sequence goes on along the minus strand of NW_010113508.1, from coordinate 2,855 downwards.
CCTCCATCCTCGGGGGGTTTTGTGGTCTCAGCTCAGAGAGGAACATGCAGCCGCCCAGACTACGTAACGCCACAGCATTAAGGTAAATAGTAATAAAACACCTTAGCAAAACCACTTTTTCCATGGCTGCCGAAGGGCTCTAGCACTGGAATGCACCGTCAGAGGCACAGGCGAGGAAACTGTGAGCTTGTCTCCTGCACCTTGATTCATATTTAATCCCTTATCCTCCCTCCACAATGGGTGCGATGCTTCTGTGCATCTCAGAGAAGAAAAGCTCTCCATCACATTAAAATGCGAAGCTTCCTCATTAGAATTTAATTTGCACCGATATCGAGGAAATTATCGTGTCAGTGCAGGGAAAAGAAACAGTGATTCAGGAGAGAAGCTTTTTGATAAATTGTACCAAGTACTTTCATCACCATAGGCGTAAATGAAGATTTGAGGTTGGTCCATGGCCTCATAATGACTCTCCGTGGAAGGGACAGATGGCCCCAGTGACAGTGTGAGCCCTGCCGATTTTTTTCCAAGTAGCTGTAGCAGTTGTCATGGCAACCCCCATCACAACAAAACCCACAAATATCTTTTCAGTTAATTCCTGAAAAATCTAAGAAGTGGGACACATTTCTCACAAGACACAGTGACACCTGCGTTGGTATTTTCGTGGTGGTTATTGTTCTCCTGCCAGACGCCCCACGTGCAGCAGGTGGAAGCTGTCCCTAGCTCAGACATGTCTCAGAAAGGGGAAATGTGTCAGCTGGGAGTGATATTAACCTTCTTCCAGCCCTCCCAGGAAGGCTATGGAGGAAGCTGTCAGAGATACCCGTTATGCAGTGCACAAGCACCCTGAAGTGGAAAGTCTCCATCCCCATCATTCCTCCACAATGGATGGAGGCAGCACGTTCTTGGCAGAGATGCCAAGACACAGTGAGACTAAACATCAAACCAAGAAGGTATTTAGGCACCTCATTCCCATCTGAGAGCCTTGCACGGTAAAACACCCTTTGGCTGTGAGTGGCCCAGAGCCAGAGGGAAAGCCCCCTCCATGGGCAGCCTGAACTAGGGCTGGAGTCTTGGTTCATTCCCAGGCTGTGCGAAACCGTCTTCCCCAGGCTGGCCTGGGCTTTTCTGTCCTTTCCACCTTGCTTTCTGCAGTGTCATGTCCAGACCTGATCTTTTTGCTCAGTGCAACTGTATTTTTTTATTATTATTTCTAGTCTCTTCCTTCTCTTTTTCAAATCATCTGCTGTCTTTGAACATCCGATGCCTCATTCGGAAAGACAGATGTTTAATAATTTCTCCATGTCTCCCCAAAGTGTTCCTCCCCTCGCATTGCTCATGTTGCCACATCTTTCCAAAGGAGGAGTTTTTTGTGTTCTTTCCCAGCCTGCCTCGCAGAGACATCAGGAATTTCAGAGCTCCCTTGCTTTGATGTCTCGAGTGCTTTGGGCTAAGTTTCCCCATTCCCCCGTTACCTCTTGCACTAGGAGAGGATTGTCTGGTTCAAGGCATGGGGATACAGAGATCTGGGAAAGGAACAGAGGAGTCCTTGAAGAAAAAAAACCACAATTACTGGTGAGAGGCCTCTCCCCGGGTGAATCAGAGCACTGTGATACTCGTGGCTGTCCGCACTGGGCAGCTTCCCAGCTTCCGTCTCCGGATGCTCGGCTGCTCACATCCTGACCGCATGCCGGGATGGGGATGATGCATGTCCCCCTCGCTCCACACCCGCAGAGCATCTTCGGCCATAGGCTTGCCAGCCTGGTGGAAAGGGCTTTAAAATAAAACTGCCAGGAGAGGGGAACCGCAATCCATCCCGCTCCTACCAGTTTGATGGCAGTGCCAGCAATAGATGCCCAGAGCCTGGAGAAGGATCCCAGGTCAGCAAGAGAGAACCTGCACAGCAGCACAAAGGAATTCCAGGCAGTGAGTCAGCTTCATCAGGGGCCAACTGAAGTGCCTCTGTGCAAACACAGGTAGCATGGGGAACAAACAAGAGGGGTTGGAGACATGCGCTCACCTGCAGGGCTGTGATCTCATTGGCATCAGGGAGACATGGTGGGATGGATCCTGTGACGGGAGTGCTGGAATGGAAGGACACAGGCTCTTCAGGAAGGACAGGCGGGGCACACAAGGAGGGGGTGTCACCTCTATGTCAGTGACCAGCTGAGTGCATGGAGCTCCACCTGGGGATGGGTGAGGAGCCCACTGAGAGCTCGTGGGTCAGGAAGTGATCTCATTGGCATCAGGGAGACATGGTGGGATGGATCCTGTGACGGGAGTGCTGGAATGGAAGGACACAGGCTCTTCAGGAAGGACAGGCGGGGCACACAAGGAGGGGGTGTCACCTCTATGTCAGTGACCAGCTGAGTGCATGGAGCTCCACCTGGGGATGGGTGAGGAGCCCACTGAGAGCTCGTGGGTCAGGAACAGGGACAGGTGACGTTATAGTGGGGGTCTGCTACAGACCACCCAACCAGGAAATCCAGGTGGATGAGGCCCTCTCCAGACAGAGAGGAGCAGCCTCATGTTGACAAGCCCTGGTCCTCATGGGGGACTTCAACCACCCCGATATCTGTTGGAGGGACAATCCAGCAGGGCATAAGCAAGCCAGGAGGTTCCTGGAATGTGCTGATGATAACTTCCTGCTGCAAGTGTTAGAGGAGCCAATGAGGAGAGGTCCTAGGCTGGACCTTGCTCTTCCCAGCAAGGAAGGGCTGGTGGGGAATGTGAAGCTCAAGGGCAGCCTGGGCTGCAGTGACCATGAGATGGTGGAATTCAAGATCCTTAAAGCAGCTAGGAGGTTGCACAGCAAACTGATTACCCTGAACTTTAGGAGAGCAGACTTTGGCCTCTTC
>NW_010113507.1:0-9096 GCF_000699245.1 Pterocles gutturalis | reverse complement strand
CGCTCACTCCCCACTCAGCTCCTACCGCGGCGTTTGTAATCCCCCAGCTGGGCTTGTTTGGGTTAGATTTTTGTTAAGTGACTCCCATGTCTTTACTGCAGATTTCTTTTTAAGATGTTCCCCTTTCTGCCCGCCCCCTCTCTCCAGAGATGGGGGAGAAAAAAGGAAAAACAAAAAGGGGGGAGAAAAAAAAGAGAAATGTTGAATGCGAGCCAGCTGGCATGCACAAGAGGAGACGGAGAAATCTGCACAAAGGAGCTTCCTCACTCACTTGCTGCTTTCAGCTCAAGAAATCACACAGGGAAGGAGGGTTTGTTCTCCCCTCTACATCAGTCAAGCCGTAGCAGACAAAAGGAGATTTACCACGACACCCTCCAGAACTGCCACCCAACAGGGGCAGGATCCCTCCATCGCCTTCACCCGGCAGGAGGCCGAGCTGTTGCAAAACACGCCGGGGCGCAGGGCTTCCAAACGAGCTGTTCAATGTGGAATTCGGCAAGATTTTGAATGGAGAAGCCGTGCTCCCGCCTCCTCGCTTGCAACTAGGTGCCAGGAGAACTTTGGTGGCTCTCTGGGCCGAGTAGGAGTGTCAGCGAGCTGCCAGGAGAAAGCTGAAGGCAATCTGAATAAAATGGAGCCACCCTTCTTTTTTTTAATATGGAGGTGCACCTCACCGAGACTACATCTTCCAGCATGCACTGCAACCAGAGCGCCTGGAGAGCCGTCCAGAAACTTATGCCGGGACTCCCAAGTTTCCGTAGGCTGAGCCTTGACACTGGAGATGAACCTGACCCGGGGCAGTGCTCGAGTCATGAGTCATTTGTTGGCATTCTTGAGAAAAGCCTGAAATATTTCAGTCCAGGCATTACAGAAGCAGGACACACGAGGTCACCGGAAGAGGCGGGAGACGGAAGAAGATGGGAGAGGTGAGCAAAGATCTCTTCAGGATAGGGTAGCCGGGCAATCATCCTACCCGGAGCAAAACTCAGGAGATTGATCAGTCGCAACATCCACTTGCTACCAAATACACACTTGAGAGTCAACGTCACACTCATGAGTGGTCCAAAGATGCAGCTCAGATCAAAACTCAACCTCACCTCCACCCCCATCCGCTCATGACCTTAAAACACGACCTTTACGGCAACGTTCAACGAGATTACGGCACACAAGGAAGTCCACAAAAAGTGTAGACGCAAGATAAGGACACACGGTGCCAGATCTCAACCCGGCTGTGTTTGAAGAAAACACTTTACCAGATTAGCTAAAACTCTGCGTTTGCTTCTTATCAACACTTCTTTAACCCCGACGCCAAACGGTCATTGAGGAAACACCCAATCTAAGGCTAGGAAACCCAATGTTCTTGAACATGGCTCCATAGCAAAGCCACCCTCAACAGACCGTCTCGCTTCCCTCAGCTCCCAACAGGCCACAAACAACCTGCAGCAACGTCACCAACACGAGGTACACAAAAAGGAGGAAGACAAAAAGGAGGAAAAATTTCAGGCCTTCCTTTGTATCACAAAACAGGGAAAAGTGGAACAAGTTCCTCTCTAATCCTCCCATCACTCTTGGAAGTGTCATCACCAAAGTCCCAATTTTTCGTTTGTTCATGCCTTGAGAGCCTGCAGTTCTTCAATTTACAATTATTTGATTTTGATGTCTCCCAACCCTTTTTTTCAAGCTACCTACCTCTGTACTGAACAAAACACAACTCAGATTTCCTCCACCAAGACATGGGGAAGCCCAGAGTTTTGTACTTCAAGAAAAGTAATGGTGAGAGAAACATCACTCAAGTGCGTGGTCCTCAGCTCAAGCAGGAGGCACAGATACCTACAGACCCACACAACAGCACAAACATCACTTAATTTCATCGCCGTGAAGGACAGCAGGCAACCATCACCTTCTTGGTACTCCCACTCACTCAAGCATGAATATACGTGTCAACATGACTCAAGCCATAGAACCATAGAGCTTGGAAGGGACCTCAAAAGGTCACCCAGTCCAACCTTTTGTGGGAAACGGAGCCCAGATGAGATTATCTACCACCCTGTGCAGTCACATCTCAAAAACCTCCAGCGATGGGGATGTTACCATGTCCCTGAGGAGGTTGTTTCAGGGAATGATTGTTCTCACTGTAAAAAAATTTCTTTCTTATGTTGAGATGAAACCTCTCCCGGTGCAACTCGTATCCGCTGCCCCTTGACTTCTCCATGTGGCTCCTTGTGAAGACAGAGCCTCCATCCTCTTTGTAGCCGCCCTTTAAATCCAGTCACTTACCTGCGCGCACAGCCCTCCCACGAAGAGCCGATGGAAGGGTCACAGCAGTGGGACAAAGCAGCAGCACGGACTAGAGGAGCATCAGGCACAGCAAGGACAGATGAGAGCTGCGCCAGCACTTTCCTGCGACTCTCCCAACACTGTCCTACACGAGGATGTCACCTTCCTGAGCCTCTGCTGCAGAGATGAGCAGGTAGCAGCAAGGCTCTGCTGTGGTTGTGCCTTTGGTCACAGGCTGGACCATGGCCTGCTGATCCAAAACCGCCAGCTAGACTTCTTCCAGCAAGCATGACCTTGCCAACTTCAAAATCTCTGACAGCTGAAAACAGCCAAGAGCTTTCTCAGCAAGCCCAGCACTCAGCTCCACATCCATAAACATAAACCGCTGCCCAGCGCTCTTAAAGTTCGGCTGTACCGGGAAAGAGGAATTAAAAACCCACATGCACAGGAGAAAAAAGCATTCGGTGGGTAAAACACCAGAGCCAGCTTCCTTCCCGCAAGCTCAGCTGCCCAATCTCTCCTGAATTAGGGATGTTGAATGGGGATCTACTCCTCACCATTGTGTCTGCACACTGGAAGACACCACCAGGCAGTTGCTGCACCCATGATGGTTTAACTGGAAACACAGCCCATCCTCACCCAAAACCTGTGCCCCCCGCTCGCCCCATGATCCCCACACGTCACCCTGGGCAACTGCAGGTGTCAGGGTGTCACCGGCACACAGCACCCAGCGGGCGCCTGGCAGGCACAGGCAGCGGAGCAGCATCACCGCGGGGTTTGGCCGCGACACGGTGGCAAAAGCAAAAAGCAACCCTGCGAGCAATAACCAGCCAGGATTAACTCAGAAACACTTCAGATGAGTCAAGGCTAGACAAGCCAGCGTGCTACAGCTCATCGGAGGTGCTGCCGGCAAGCCACGGCCCCGGTGCTCTCCTACCACTGTTCTTGTTGAACCCAACCAGCCATGTCACTGCCAAAAATAACATTAAACACTCAAAACAGGACATCTGAGTAAATCTTGTTTGGCACCGAGCTCTGCGCTGTGACGCTTCCCGGAGGGATGGATGGGATGAACCTGGGAGTTGAGTCTCCTTTGAGCAGAGAGCTGGTCTCCGCCAGGGAAGCGAAGCAGCCGCATGGATTTAAAACCGGGGTGGTTACAGCCTCGCTAACCCCAACACAGAAGCAAACTGATTTACGAGAGGCTTAAAGATACCTGAATCGGTGGCCTGTCCTCGTGCACAACACAGAGAGCACGTAAAAATAACCAAAAAGGCTTACAAATTTCAGATAAAGCTCGGCGCGGGCTGGAAGATTGCCAGCAGCCTGAGAAAGTCAGCGGCAAGAGGAAGCAGGAAGATGGATGTGACCAGGAAAAGATCCCCGAAGCATAAGTCACAGCGATGGGAAAAAAGAAGAGCTGGCAAAGACCAAAGACAACCAACGGGCATAAATAACGGCTGGAAGAAATGGCAAAAAAAAAGGAGCTCGCCGTTCTCCCCCTGCTTGCCCAACGCTATTAGTAGGGTTGCAGAAAGGCACCCGGAGTTTTGGCAGCAGCCCGAGCTCCCAAGTGTTGGCAAACGGGCCATTTGTGCCCCTTCCTTATAGGGATTTGGGGGGTGGCAAGGCTCCGTGCCTCCCTCCCAGCCACCCTGGTATCCCCAGCATCCCCCAGCCCCATGGTGGTCCCAGTCCCAAGCTGGGGCTCTCATGGTCACAGCTGGACAGGTTTCCACGGAGGATCACCCTCGGGAAAGGGAAACCACTGGCTGCGTTGGCCAACGCAAGGAGGGCTCCATGCCCAAGCCAACATCTTCGTTTCTGTCTTCTTCACCCAAAGGAAGAGCACTGGAGTGATCCCAGGCGGGTCATTCCCAGTTGAGCAGCGTCTCCCAGCCACAGCGTTCCCTCCCTCGACAGGAGAGGGGGACATGGCAGCACACTTTGGAGAGGATGGAAAGATGCTCGCTTGCTCACTCCTGGGGAAGAAAGAGCTTCTGGGCTTTATTTTTTCTTTCAGGAGAAAAGTACGCAGGCAGCCTTGGCCGTTTCCCAGGCTTCAGAAGAGGACGACCATTTCCCCGCAGTTCCAAAAATGAAGGAGCTGCCACTTCACCTATTAATGCCTTTAATTCCCTTCATTCAATAACCAATTAGGGCACCTTGGCTACACAAGCTAAGGCTTCATTTGCAGCAGAGGATTGTCCGTGCGGCTGTAATCTCTCTTGCTGCCAAGCCATCAGCCTGGGAAAAACACTTTGGGAAAAACCAACCAGACTGAGAAGTGAAGGAGGAGGGAAGGCGAACAACGCAGACAGGGACAAATGCAAGTAACACGCCAAGAAATCTTTTTTTTTTTTGGCCCTGGGAGGGATAATAAATAGGTGTATTGCACAGATTAATAAAGCACATTTGCCAAGCTACGATATACATCAGAAAGTTGCTAATTCCCACTAATGACCCATTGCAAATTGCTGAATTTTGTGAATTAGCCAGCACGGAAAGGAATACAATAAAAAACCAGCAAGAACCATGCATCAGAGTGTCCTTGGCTGATTTTGGTAGTCGTAGTTCAATTTAATTACTTGTGGTGATAGGTACAGAGGGAAGGTCTAGATTAGACGTGAAACCTTCCAAAAAATAAACAGAAAAATCTTCCAGACAAGAAACTTCACCATGGCATCAGCTACCAAATCTTTGGGGAAGGAGAAGTAATTCTGCTGGAGATTAGTAAGACTCTACCTCTTCAATCGAATTCATGGTGGTTAACGTCAGGTAAGTCATTACACACCTCATTTTCACTCCTTTAAAAGCTACAAAGCAGGCTCCTCTCCCCGTTGGAGAAGCACCGGCATAACTCCAAGCCAAATCTTTGGACCCGCTCAAGGCAGAAATGTTCTATTTAATCAAAACCACAACGGGGCTCAGCAAATTTATTAAAATCATTCTCAGCCTGCCTTGTTTTATTATCGATAAATTGCAAGCCATGCAAAGAGATGAGATGTCGCATGTGATGTACAACGATATCATCCTTCCAGCCCTCGAAGAATGGTCGAGTGGGTCAAGGAATGGCTCAGAGGGAAAATCTGACACTGGAAAACCTCTTCTGTGTCCACGATGTGCTCAGGGAAGGTGCGGCATAAAGGAACAACATTATCTTCCCTTTTTTCTTTCTTTTCTTACTCCGTAAACAAGGAAAGAAATTAACTGTAGAAGTTGAGCATTTAATTATTTATGTTTAAATACAAAATATCAAGATTCTCCTGAAATCGTCCTTATTCATCCACAAAAATACATCTGCATTCTTTTATACCCTCTCTCTACCCACTCCCCCTCCTCACACAACATCTGAGCTGACGCTTAAGCAGTGACGTCAGTAATTTTTATCCATGTGAAGGACACTCAGCTGCAACAAAACCAAAACAACCTCTTGGTTTCATCTCCAAAACTGATTTGTCACCAAAAGCCAAATGTGAAATAGGTGTTTCCTTTCAAAAAAATCATAAAAATTCAAAAAAACAAGCAACTAGAGTCACGGAGCAAGTTTCCCGATGGGCAGCCATTCCCTGTTTTCTTTACTGGAGGATTGTCAGAGCAAAACCTTACTCCTTCCTCCCAAACCACGTCACACCGCAGGGCACTGGTCCTTGTTAGCAGGAAAGCACGTTTTCAATGTGACATGGCAAAAGAAGCCATGTTGCAGTGAGATCTTTTTTTCTTCCCAAAGAAAACCCATCAGCACCTCTTCCGCACCTGAGCCGACCCAGCACTGGGACGTGGGGCAGACCAGCTGCTGCCAGAGTGGCCAGAGCTCCGGTTCAGTAGCCACATGGGACCACCACAGAGTTTCCAAGGCAGCCACCTGCTCGAAGCCAGCTCATCTACCCACCCTTGATCTTCCAAAAGACCTTTGCAACCACCTGAGCTCCTCAACATCCCCAAAACCCAGCTGGAGTCCAGCACCCCCATGCCAAGGCATCATCCTCCCTCCAGCCACCACCACCACAGTCCAAGCATCCCAATTAAGACTTTCCCAAATAAGTGGGCAAGCTCCATGGGGAAGGGACCAGCTCTCCTCACACCTGGAGAGCCCACACACACTTGTCATGGAATGGTTTGGGCTGGAAGGACCTCAAAGATCACTGAGTCCACCCCGTGCCACGGGCAGGGACACCTCGCACTAGCCCAGGTTGCTCAAAGCCTCATCCAGCCTGGCCTTGAACCCCTCCAGGGATGGGGCATCCACATCGGAAGAAGTGTCACAGGAGAACTGCAGATGGCCCAAGCCACCTACAAGTGCTTTGGGGATTTTGTCACTTCTCAAAAAAAAAAAATCTCTCCAGAAACCACCATCAGCTGTGAAGAAATATGGAGCAGGTTTGGAAACCGAGTTGCGACTCTCACAACCCAGAGGTTGGGGAAACATTGATAAAAATTCTGCAGCAAGTCTGGAAGATAAACACCGATGTCACCTTGAATTCGGTGGGAAACCAACCCATCTCGTGTGGGCTGAGGGTGGTGAGGCACTGGAACAGGTCAATAGGATGCCCCATCCCTGGAAGTGTTCGAGGCCAGGTTGGATGAGGCTTTGAGCAACCTGATCTAGTGGAAGGTGTCCCTGCCCATGTCAGGTGGGTTGGAACTCTGTGATCTTTAAGGTCCCTTCCAACCCAAACCATTTTATAATTCTATAACTACCCAAAGCCGATCTCCTCGCCATGTTCACTGTGTACAAGCAACCAAGCACGGTTAAACTGTCACCAACCCCAGCAAGGTCACCTGCGGCCTCACCTCCCTTCGGTACGAAGCCGGCACGTGACGTACTCCCTGCAAGCATCCGCCCGCTCGCTGCCCGCGCCCGGCAGGTCCCGGCCTCCCACCGGGGAAGGCGGCCAGAAGCAGCCGTGTCAACACTCAAAGGGCATCGCCACGCGCACACGCCAGCACCCAGCCCCAAAACAACATACCTGCCACCATAAATACCATCTTATTTACATAATACTCCGGATCAAGGGGCCAAAGAGGCTTATTGCATTACATCTGGGACTAGGATTGCATCAGCGCCCAGGGGCCCTAATCCCAATGGCGCAGCGGGACGGCAGCGAGGTGCAGCCCCACTTCCGCCCTGGCCAAGGTGGAGATACAGTAGATCGAGATCCCTTTCTAGGCAGTGGACAGCCAGGAAACACCGACGACATCACGGCATCAGGCACGAGACACAACTCTGGTCTCCAACTGCCCCAGGAGCGTCACCCCAGCCCTGGGTCTCCACCACGACTCATGGACATCATTTCGGGAGGGACGCCTGTATGTGGCGTGTTGGAGAGATGATGTAGCTTCTCGTTTTTTTAATTTACACAATTAAAATTAAAAAGATATGGTAAATATAATCTGGAGGCAAATTTTAATTTGATGCAGCCCAGTTCTCAAAAAGAATAAACCAGACGGAGTGAACTCCGGCCCTTCCTTCTTGTTCATCCACAATAACAACGCACAAGCTGTTGGGTAGCTCCAACCCAGCGCGAGAAGCCCTCAACCACCTTTATACTTCATGAGATGCTTCTTCCCAAAAAAGGCACGTTTTCAGCCAGCCTAACGATTTAAAGGGAAAAAGCTTTGGAGGCAGCAGAAGGAGATGCCATGCCCGCCAACGGCTGACACGTTGGGTGCAGCAAGCATGGGGGAGACTTTGCAGCCTCACAACTGCAGAGAGGGAGAAATTACAGCATGGGGCTACCGACGGATGAATGTCCCTTATTCACAGCAGCTTCTCCCCCTCAAAAAAAAAACTAACACTGTTTTCAGCACAGGCAGAGGACACCGCGATAGGATAACACGCACTAAGACACCTACGTGCGGATACGCGCACGCACCAGCCCCTCCAGCTAACGAGCAGCTTAATGGCGACTCGCAAAAACATGCAGACCCTCCGCTGGAAACCGAGTCCAAGAGCCCAGCTTGAAAAAAGAAAGAAAAAAAAATATCCCCATGTCCTGGCCATACTCAATTACAGATCATTACAACTTGCTTGATAATTAATTTCCTCTGGTGGCTCGAACTGGCTGGGAGCCTTCGTCCTGAACGCGAGGCCAGTTTAGGTGAAACATTAAATCCTTGTCCTTTTGCACCACCGAGACGGCCGCGCTCCCGGTGCTGCGCACGGCTCCCTGCTCCAGCCAGCTCTACCCCGCAGGGAGAGGAGAAAACACTGCGGGATGAACGAGGGCATAAAAGGGCAAGGATTTTTGTTTCGAGACCGAAACGGCTTCCAAAATAATAAATTATAAATTATTTCTGCTCAAGAGCTAATCAATAAAATAAGCTGAGTGGATTTTTCGAGTGCCATGCGTGCGCAGCAGTGTACCGCCAACAAAGAGCTCGAAATGTGCAGCATAATCCGATGCCGGAGTCATCGCACAAAGCGTGGAAATAGGTTTTCCTGAGGATGTCCAGGCGAGGAAGGCTGTGAGCACCCGTGCACGCCAGAGCCCAAAAGCCAGCCCTGATGCTGGCATCCTCAATTCTTCTGGAGGGGGGGTAGGCATCCTCCATTCTTCTTGAGGGGGGGGAAAAAAAAAAAAAAAAAAAGGGCACGTGAGCTCTTCGGTGTGCGCCACGAAAAATCCGTGTGTCTGACACCTCCTCCAAGGGAAAGGGCCTTCCCAAAAGGGAGGGGGGGAAAGGAAAGAAAAGAAAAGGAAAAAATAAAATAAAATAAAGGAGGGTTGCTGGGAGATGGAGGGGAGCCAAGTCTTGCAGACCAGACCTGAACCAGTGACCTTCCCCGTGTACACAACGGGCGGGAGAGCGTCACGG
>NW_010113506.1:0-445 GCF_000699245.1 Pterocles gutturalis | reverse complement strand
ACTTCCTGACACAGCTGGTAAGCGAGCTTTCCAGGGGAGGTGCCTTGCTTGACCTTCTGTTCACAAACAGAGAAGGGCTGGTGGGAGATGTGGTGATTGGAGGCCATCTTGGGCCTAGTGACCATGAAATGATAGAGTTTTCGATCAAGTAAGTAAAGAGAAGTAAAGAGAGGTGCCAGTAAAACCTCTAACATGGACTTCCCAAGGGCAGACTTTAGGCTGTTTAGAACGCTGATTGGTAGAGTCCCTTGGGAGACTGTCCTGAAGGGCAAGGGGGCCCAGGAAGGCTGGACATTCCTCAAGAGAGTGGTTTTAAAAGCACAGGAGTAGGCTGTCCCCATCTGTAGAAATACAAAGTGGCAAAGAAGACGACCAGCCTGGCTAAACGGAGAGCTTTTCCCGGGACTCAGGGAAGGAAGGAGAGTCTACCACCTCTGGAATAAGG
>NW_010113505.1:0-16430 GCF_000699245.1 Pterocles gutturalis | reverse complement strand
GTGGTGGTCCTGACACCAAGACACTGTCAAATCAAGGTTACCACTGCATTTGATTACTCGTTTTCACCAAGTATGTCTACAACTTCACACTTTCACTTGCACATATAATTTATATGTACATCCTGGGAAGCTTAGAATTTCCTCTTCATTGCATTTTTAAAAATCTTTATAGAGAATCAGATTAAATTATGTTGGGGAGAATCAAAAAGTTAATTAAAGATAAAATCCAATCAAGATTTTTCTCGGAAAGTATATCTAGAACGACACTTAGGATTTTTTTTTTTTGGTATCAGTAACTTTTTCATTGCCAAACATATTCTACAATTCATGCACACCAAAAAAAAAAAGTTTTTGAACAATATGATTTCATTTCTTAATTTTAAATAACGTAAATGAAAACAGTAAATGTGAATAGTAGAAGCATCACCTCTAAGTAATAAAATGTCTGTCTTCTGTTTGAAATCACATCTATTTTTTTTGGCTTAAGATGACATATTGAAAATGAAGAAGTGTCAGAAGCCTTTGCAAATTTGAAACTCAGATCCAAAATCTGTTAAATACAATTATTGTTATTTATGTCAACTTGCTGATTACAGAAAATTTAGTTTTCAGAAAATGATAAAGCCTTGATCATCTGTCTGTGGCTGTTTTCTGCTATTTTGATATAGCTTTCTCTTTGAAGAAAAGGAGTAAAAGATAATTTATATAACATGTGTAAATCAGTTAATTGCAAAAAAAGTGGAGATACACCTGTCCTGGTTTCAGCTGGGACAGAGTTAACTTTTTCCATATTAGTTAGTGTGAGGCTGTGCTTTGGATTTGTACTGAGGAGAAGGCTGATAACACACTGACGTTTATAGTTGCTGTCAAGACAGTCAAGGACTCTTCAGCTCTCTGCTGTGCCAGTGGCTGCAGGTGCAGGAGAAGCTGGGAGGGAGCAGAGTCCCAATTGCTAGTCTAGGATTTGATCTTAGGTTTAGGACTGAGACACAAATTGGCCAATGGTGTAGTCCATATCATGCATGTCATGCCCGGTAAATAGTTTATAGTCTGTCCAGAAGTTCTCTCTCTGGGTCTCCCCTCTCTCTGGGTTGTCTCTGTCTGTCTCAGGGTCATCTTGTTCTCGCAGTCGTCACTCGGTCTCTGGGACACTCAAACTCTAATCTATTTTCTGGGATTGTGGTTTTGGGACTCTCCCTGCTCCAGGATAGTTAGCCAAGAATGAGCTGAGCCTTGGTCATTGGGTGGTGAGCAGCACCAGAGTGTATCACTCATTTGTATATTTGTATATATTTCATTATTATCATTATTATTATTATTATTACCAGTTGTATTGTAGTTTAGTCATGAAACTGTTCTTATCTCAACCCACAAGTCTCTTTTCCCTTTACCCCTTACCCCGGGAGGGGGAGGGTGAGCGAGTGGCTGTGTGGTGTTTGCCACTAGCTGGGTTTAAAACAACAATAACGTTGTACTGTATCACACTTCTGTAGAAACAGTCTTCTCTTGTCACCATAACCAGGTCAAACACATTTTTTACCTCTGCCCTGAGAACTCTACATATTGTATTCCATGCCAACAACTCTTAGAAGTAAAGCTCACAAAGTTTGTTATTTTGGCTTGTTTAGACAGACCAGTGTGATCTTATTTTCACATATGAGGTGAAGGAACTCATTGCAGACAAGAATTTCCCAGCTTGCCAAGCAAATAGTTTCAGTTCGTACATTAGTTGTTGTCTTGCCCCGCTACAATACATGGTCAAGAGAGATCTTTTGTGGTTCCCCAAAAAGGAGCACAGCCTACTTGAAGTCAGACAATGACTCAAGGAACAATACAACACAAATTTACTTACCTAAGCAACTGCAAAAACATTAAAAAAAATCAACTGCTCAGAGTCAAGCACCAACTCACACTTACCACTTATATCACTTACCAATCAAGCAAGCACCAAATAATGCTCAATCATTTGGAGGCAAAAGTAAGACAGAAGACAGAGTAGGAAAGAGTTGAAAGATAAGAAAGAGGGGGGCAGAAAGAGAGAGAGAGAGACAGAGACAAAGACATAGAGAATATCCCCACCCCCTCGCTCCCACGCCATGTCTTCTTCAGGCAAAAACTTCTTCAGTGTGGAGATGGTTTGACAAAGAGTTGGTGGTCGTGCTCACCTTTTATACAGTTCAGTCCATCCAGGACCGCTCCTCCAGGGGGCAGTGACAGCCCTGTATCCAGATTACCTTCTGGGTTGACCTTTGAGGGCTTGCAACAGCTTTGGATCCAGGTTGACTTGGTGGGGCATCTGAATCTCCACTGGGGAGACAAACCCCATCCCCCAGCAACCATGTACCGCCTCAACAGGTGTGCCTGTCAGGCAAAATGTTAACAACTCACTAATGTCTGTTCACAAAAGAACCTTTCTTCTAACATGCTCTGCCTGAGCTGTTCATAGACATGGTGGAGCCTCTTCTTCAGAAAATGTTCTGCCTGAATTGTTGAGACAATAAACTACCGTCATCCGGGAGTGATGGGTAGAGGGCCATAGTCCTTGACACATGCCTACATACTGCAGTTCTCCTCCACGCAAGGTCATCAGTGATTCCTACAATTTTCAAGATTTTAATTTTATGCTCAAGGTTTTGTCAAGATAGAACTAGTTCCTTCTTGATGATTATTAGGTTTATTATTTGGATTATCTTGACAGATTGAAGCCTTTATTTCTCTTTAAAATTAACGTAGCAGCTACAGGACATGGAAGACTGTTTGTATATACAGTAATGTGAACTTGAAGTGAAGTTGCTTCAGAAAATGTCTGTTGGATGCTATTGAGGAACATCACTTTTACCAAACTGGCAAAAACTTCAGGCCTTCATATCAGGGCTTTGAATTTTCTTTTTTTTTCAGACATTAGCAGATTTTGTATGTCTGGATTTTCTTGCTCTACCATTTCCTAACTCTGTGAAGCTCTCTGTTTACAACCTTAAATCCTCTACAAGTATAGCTTAGCTCCGTGGGGCTAATAAATTCACATCTGTTGTCAGATGCAGTGTGTTTGAAGTTCAGGTATGCTATTAAAGGCAAAGCAACTTTGGTCAAGATTTCACTTCTGAGGGCATAAAGACACACCAATTGCTTAAGAGAGTTCCGTAATTCAAATCTCCATCTCTCCTTGTTTGCAGGCTGATGAGATTAATTGGAGCATTTGCAATTAGTTCTTCAAAAGACAGAGGTTTTATCTATCTTCTTTCTTTCTTATTTTTTCAGTGTGGCCTGAGAGCGCTTTTATTGGTAAGCTCCACATAAACTGAGATACATCTCTTGACCTACCATATTGTACTTGGGTTTTAAATTATTCTCCTTCATAATAATGATTTCATGTCTGATATTAAGGTATGCTCTGTGCAAATGCTCAACCCAAATAATATTTTATTTTCTATGCCCTTAATGACTAGAGTCTTGGGCTCACCTGTGCTTAGAATTTCACATCTCCTGAGCCATAGCAGATCTAAACCTTTTTACTAGAGAATCACCTGAAGAGAAAGTTTTGCAGCAGGTGTGTATATGTGTTTGTGTGTGTGTGTGTACCAAGTAATGGAATTTTAAGAGAAGAGTTTTGTACCAAAGGATAACAATACAGGTTTTTCATTATCAGGACAATACTGAAAGGGGGGGGGAAATATTAAATTGGGGGAGTATGGGAAAGAACTCTTTGGTATGTGTGAAGTTAATTTATCCATGCCAAAACTCTATTGTCATGCACTCAGCTAGTCCAGATATATACTGCTTTCAATCTGTGTTTCAAGATGTGCACAGAGACGATTGTCATTTCTGGAGTCCTCCGGGTACGTGTAGGTTTGTCCAAGACCAATTTGGTTAAAAGCAATTATTTCTGGATTCTACACAATTTTGAATTTATCTGTAACATATACAGACAGGCAATTCCAACACTGGAATAATATCAAACTGTGTATCAAACTACCCATGATCTGAAATAAATGATTGCAAATCAATCCCTTTTTCTACTTCAGACAGACAATACATCCAATAAAAACCCTGACAGCTCGTTCAGTTTGTAAGGGGAAATAACGCTAATGACGTTTGTAAACTGCCAGGTATAGTGGGAAAGGCTTATTAAGCATATTTCATGATTATTTCAGAATTATTCAGATAACATTTCTTGCTTGCTTGTCTAGGAGATCTCATCTTGATGCAGTCTGCTATAGCGTTCCAAGCCACAGTAAACTTTGCAGCCAGGCAACTTATACCACTCCTTTCAACTACTGTTGATGTTTCTTACATGTAACAGGACAATGCATGGCAGAAGAAAATGCTCATTTCTGCAGGTAGCAGAGCTCAGGCTGTTGCTGTGCCTTCTTACTGCAACACACAGATCGTTGGGGTAAAATTTGCAGATGTTCAGTCTTAAAGTTCATGGCGTTAAGTCTTGTATGTCAACTTCTCTCTTTCTCTTTTGCATACAATATACTTTATATTTTATTTGTATAACCGTACAACCGAGGCAAGAGAGCACCTGTGTCTAGGGGGGTGTGGAGAGTCCCACCCTCGTGCCGCAGGGATATGGGAGCAGGCCTGGCTGCACTTGCTGGGGAACCTGATGTGTAGCGGAACGAAGGCAGAGATCATGGCCTACTGGAGATGGTAGCTGACTCCTCTATCTCAACAGACAGCCATATCAGGGTACCACAGCAGCCAGCAGCTACTTATGGTCCAGGACCATAGGGGGTCCCCACGGAAGGGTGGCAGGGCAGGCCATGGCAGCCCAGGCCTGTCCCACCCCACAGCCAGGAGCAGTTGGGGACACCGGGGCAGCCCCAGCCCTGGGCATCAGGCACTTCCCTGGCAATGGGGATGGGCTGAGGCTGGGCTAGGCCATGGGCCCATGGGTGGACCCAGCTTGGCAAGGCACCTAGCTGTGCAGGGGAGGGCTGGGGGGAGCTAGAGACTGGCTCTGCTGTGGTGTCGCTGGGGCTGGGGATGACATGCAGTCCTGGGCTGCAGGCACGTGGAGGGAGCCCCAAGGGGTGGGCAGGAACAGGTCATGGCTGGTGGCTGGTGCTCTCAGGACCCTGACAACATGATCCTTTTATTAAGGAGGGTTCACCATGAAGGCTGTCACAGTGGAGAGGAAAAGCTCACACTTGATGCAACACAAGGGAGGAAGCCAGGAGCACATGTATGTTGTTCTTCCCTTTGAGGCACCAAGTCCTTGTATTTACCAAAAGTACCGTGTTTGAATAGAGCTTGCAAAGGATACAGGTAGCTTTTCGTTTCTACCAGCCACAGCCTACATCTCTACACAATGGCAGCGGCTTTATCCGGTTTTGGGGTGAAAGGACTTCCATCAGCCTTGGAACAAAAACATGTAGGCAGTGGGACAGCCCTGTGCATCACCCAAGACAGGAGGTTCCACTGGAGACACCTCACCCTCCAAAGGCTGCAGAGCAAGCTCTGTGCTCGCTCTTTGCTGAGCAGCCCTGCACTGAGCAGGGCTTCTGCTGGGGCAAGATTTTGCGAAGTTCTCAAATGCCTGATGTGCCACATCTCCATCAACTGTCCCTGGAGAAGGAATTAAAAGTTCACAAGTCATTTATGCTCTTGAAAATGCAGCACCAACTCTGCAGCAACCTGGCCAGTACACAGGGATGAAGGAGGCCATGGATGGGTTAGCAGCTATCTTCCTCCCCAACACCTGGCAACAAGGCTGGTGAGCAGATTCAGTACCCCTGTCTCAGATGCTACTCAGACTTTGAGCAGGATGACAAGTTAGGAGCACTGGACCCAGAAAGCAACCACTCTTACAAAAACAGCAAAGCATGTCCATTTGGCTTTTAATTGACTCCTTGATGTCTGAATGATGAGAAATTAATGTGTATTTTCCTTAAAGCAATGCAAAGACAAAAGAGAAAGAAGCAAAGGGAAAAAAATAACCCCAAAGCTATACACAATCACATAAGGAAAGGTACCTGGGGATAGTGATATTAATGAGGAAATTCAGTATATCTACACCCTCTTTTGTAATATATACATTTGTATGATTATTATTATTATTGCTGTCATTATTATTCTTTCCCAAGAAACTATTGCAGTTACTGTTATTCTGTTCCAAATGTGAATATGGTTCTCATTGTTTCCGTATTGGGTATTTTGTAATTATAACATTTATATTCAGTGTTACCAACACTCTCTGGAATAGATTTCTTGTTCTTTTGTACAGCCAGACTTTCTTGCAATGTGTTTCTGCATTTCCACTAAATAAGAGCATCAGCAAATTACCACTGTATGGAATCTCTCCAGCCTAACTACCACAAAAATCCTGTGTGGTATAGGAAACAGTATGTGTTTTTTCTCCCTCTGTAAGAAACAATATGTGCTTTTTCTCCCTCTTATTGTCTGTTAAGGTTTTACTGACCAAATGGAATCCCACGATGTGTTTTCTAAGTCAGTTTCCCATTGACTGGAAGGTCTTAGATCAGTTTTTCTTAAAATCATTTGGTTTCTTATTTTCCTGTCCCAAGGTAGCTGAGTTCCTAGCAATGGCATGGCTGTGGCACATCCATTATTTTTCAGCTGTGAGATGAATACATCTTCCCTCAGTCATCACTTTGATGTGAAAATTACAGAAGATGTATTAAGTACACAAATATGTTACAAACTATATCATGGTATATGAAGAATAAGATCTGTCTGTGCCTGAGGTTCCTTCAGCTAAAGTTGTTCCCTTCCTCCCAGCTCTGTCCGGCTCTTGCAGTGAGCTACTCTTTAACCTGCATCCAAAAGACCCAGTCATTCCAGATGTCCTCATTCCCTTAATAGAGAAGGTCTCTGCTCCTCCTTTCCCCACACTAAACAACACAGAACAACAAAACTCATGGTCTCTGAAGACTGCGGAATTAATCTGTATGAATTTATGAATATTGTATGAGGCCAGGTAACAAGAAATATTTATTTAGACATATCGCACTTAGTTTAATAGCTGGACAACAGCAAAAAAAAAAAAAACAAAAAAAACCCCCACCACTAAAATAACTAGAAAATACTTGCTGCTCAAGTCAAATAACTACTATTAGACCTCTTGGAGATTTACCTCTAATAACAGCATCTCAACAACTGATTGCCTGAACGTCAAACACTGAATCTATAAAATTAATTGTAACAACAGTTAATTGTAAACCTAAAAAACATTTGTTATGATGCACCAGCCAGCAGGACTTGTGTTTTCTTCATGAAAATGAATGTGAAACTCTTACCTTGTATATCTGAAACTTTAAAAAAAAACTGTTTTTACAAGTTTAAACACCTTTCTAGCCAAAAAAATATGAGAATATGCATTAAACATATAAAATGTAATTGAAGCTAAGAATCTTTTGTCAAGCCAATATCCTGCCAAGAAGCCATCATAATCTAGATGCAAAAAAGGACTGGTTTGACTTGGAATTCATCCCAACTACAAGAAGATAGGAAAACAGCAGTAGGACATCTGACTAACAAGTGAGAAATAGGAGGAAAAATAGAAGCAAATGGTCATTAATAAATTTTGCAAGTTTAACAATGTAGAATCATAAGGAAAGACAAAAGAATCAATTAAGTATTAATATTTAATAATTAATGGAACCATATATAATAAGGCTAGAAAAATAAGAAACAAGAAAAACAGTAGGTTAGGTAAAAAACCCAAGTATAGATTAGATGGTAATTTGCAAAAGTGTGGAACAGAAAACCACCAAATTATCACTGCCTGTTTTTCTAAACCTTGCACGTTGAGTAACCACATCACAGCTGACATTGTCCCCAGAACAGAGGCCTGACATTTGCAAGAAACAATGGGCCAGAGTAGTCACACCTAGGTTCAGTATTTTAAAGCAAACTGCACCTGATAACTTATTTTTACTTTAATTCAAAGGAACTCTCTGGGAGATGTATGATCTGTCAATATTTACTAAATCTTGGGAAAATAAGGAAATTCCGAAGGATTGGAGAGATACAAACATTCCCAATATTTGAAAATGGATGGCTGAGGGAACTAGGGACAGTTATTGTGATACTGATTCCAGATAAAATACTGGAACAGTTAATGTGGGAGTCTATTCACAAATAATTAGAAGTTAAAGATGCACTTAATGTCAGGCAATGTATGAGGTAAGTTTTGTCAAATAAAGCAATAGCCTGTTCTTGAAAAAAGGATTATAGGATTGGTTAATAAAGATGATTGTGTTGATATAATAAATATCAATATCAAATAAATAGATTTCTCCTAGGCATTTGACTTAGCGACACACGACATTTTGGTTAAAAATCTTGTATTATATGAAATTAACAGAACACATATTAGATGGCTTATGAATTGGTTCATGACACATCTCAGAAGGTAGTTGCTAAGGCTGAGACATCAGCAAGTGAGATTCTTTCCTGCAGTATCCCAGGAAATAGAGTTTTGGTCTAGCACTGTTTAATATTGTCATCAATGACTTAGCTTGATCGGTTTTTTTTATTTTTTTCAGACCACAAAACCTCCCCACATAGCAAACTAAAGCTGAAAGGCAGTAGGGCTGCTTTTCTTAGTTACCTTTTTTTTGGCCCCTGGGAAGGAGTACACAGACCCACAGATTTAAGACTTCTGACTGGGGCAATGTTAAATCTTCCTTCTAATATTTGTGAATAGCACCAGAATCAGTGTAATATTTAACAATGAAAGCAGACCATTGGCACAGTCTAATACAATTTCTTTGGTTAAATAACCAGGAACCACCAGAGTGTACTTAATGTTAATGCAGACAGAGGCAAGGTACAACAACTGGGAACTAGAACAGAAGTTACACTTTCAGAGAGGAGACTGTCCTGGAAAAGATAACTAGGTCCAAATTTAGCCAATACTAGCGGTACTCTGTTGAAAGAGCTGATCTGATAGTTGGTTTCAGAAAGGGGTTTAGAAGGCAGCAGAGGAGCAGAAGGAGGGAGGTAGTCTTGTTTGACAAAAATAAATGCATTTCGGAATAGGACAGCTAATACTACAGAGTGGTACAGAAAATACTGTAAAGGGTCTGGCTAGTGCATTTTGTTTTTGTGCACAGGATCGTACTTACTCTCACATTTTAGAGGAACAATTCTAAGTTCCAACTCTGCTTTCTTGTATTCTTTGTGGTTTATATTGTTAAATCAACAGACACCTGATTATTATGCTGGCTCCCAGTCCCATCTCTTCAAAGGATGATTTGCAAGTGGCAATCCCAGTTGGCAGGCTAACTGCTTTACAGCAAGTCCCAGTGAAAGACTGGGAAAACGGCAACTGCCTCTACAGAGGGAGCAATGTATGTAGAAGTTGCTTCCTGTCATGAAGAATTTATAGGAAACTCACTGGGGTCAAAAAAACAGATAAGTCCTACACCAAGGCACAGGTTAAGGCAGGAACATCCAGCAGGAACATCCAGCAGAACCCTAAAGCACTGTTCCATTTCCTCCTATCCCTCTGGGCTGCACTTGCAAGACCTTGTTGCAGGCTGAGGCTTTCCAGGTTGCCCTTCATAGCATGTAGCCCCTCACATGCCCCATCATCAGAGCCTGCTACAGTCTCTCTTCTCCCCTCATGCTTCCTAGGCCTATTCTTGGTCACTTGCAGCTCTCCTCCCCAAACTGTGTGAGAAAATGAAACCTGGCACAATGCCATGAAGAGCTGACTTCCTTGCAAAAATGTACTAAAACATTATCTAATGCATGGCTCAGCGAAACATGGACACCCAGATGTAATGTCTGATGTAGATGGGTTACATTCTCAAAATAGCCAGCAATCTGTCTCCTACTCCAATGAGCTCTTTCATCCATCTCAACCAAAGCACGATAGCCAAAATTATTTGAAATGGTTGCTCATATTAAGCACTTTATTTGATAGCTGATAATCTTTCTTCACCTCTGCCTACCTAAGTGATTTTTCAGAAAAAAAAATCATTCAGAAAACAGAAATAGCAACCAGTATTTTGCTCATGTCATACAAAAGACACAGATGCACTTACCCAGGCTGCTGGGCTGAACACTGAACATTGATTTTATCCGCTGTGTGTATTTCTGTTTGGGAAATAGATCTAATGCATTGTAATTCTTTCAAGCTCTCCTTTTTAACAATGCTTTGTATATTAATGAGGTTAGTGTTAATCTGTCATTTGCAAATGGCCTGCTGTGAGTCCATAAAATTTTGATAGGAAATAACAATCCATCTGGGATTATTACAGAAAAAGTCAGAGGCATTTTCAGGCAGAATAGGGTGATAATGCTGCTGGCTCCATTGTCACTGTCCTAGTGGGGAAGCAAGAGGAAATGTCCCAACACCCATGTCCCAAAGGATGGGGTTTCTGTAAGATTATCACTAAATAGCTATGCAGTCCTGAAAGTCCACTTAGTTTTGACCTTACCCTTAGGTATTACAGAGATTTCGGAAAGTTATTTATTTGTAAAGCCAAAATATCGTTTAATCTTCTGCCTCATTTTCTTTTTCCTGGGCATTTTTCCTCAAAACAGTCCCATTTTAATTAGCAACATGGTCTCCAAAGGCAGGACCCCTCTTCAGTTTCACTTAGTGCTACTGCTGATTGAAAGGTGTAATTTAACAGATGAGGGAGCACCACATGGGCAGGCTGTAAATAGAACAGACATCTCCAAGTACTTGATGCTGTTGAGAAATTCTGAGCTCACCACATTTGGCTTTAATTTCCTGACTATCCTTTGCTCTCATGCCCTGACTATTAATACTGAATTGGAATTAACTGGCTACCTATTGTAAATCGATATTAGAGACAAAAGACTAGTCTGGAGAAGATTACTGGTCTTTTATTCTTGTTGCAAAGGCAATCCAGCATTAAAGAAAGATAGAAAGGGTTAGAGAACCAAGCAGGTTTGGAACAACATTGTAAAGATACTGAGGCCTGCGTTACAATTCAACCAAATAGACAGTGGTATCATCCAGATTTGAAGTTACCCTTGAGAGTTCATCTAGTGAAACTGAGACCATCTGTTCTCTTTAACAAGGATGTATTCAAGAATTGAGAAGCTTGAGTCAGAGAGAGTGGCATGCATATTAAAAAGCATCATAGAGCTTGAATATTACCAGAGTCGAAAATAGCCTTACTCAAGAATATGTGCCGAATAACCCACATGTAAATCACGTCTACTGGTGGGTAATGTAAAGGTACTGATACCAATCTGAATTCTGAAATCAGACTTGCTTCTATAAGCAGTAATAAAGGTTGAACCACTTGGAAGCCTAAGAGCATGTCTAAATAGGCAGGTGTAGACCAACCTTTTCTCTGTATTCTGGTCAGTAGAGCAAAGTAAAGACAAAAAAAAAGTTGAAAATTACAGTCTTCAAGTTGCCTGTGAGTGCTTCTGTCCCTAGGAGAGTGTGCATTAGGATACAGCCTCTAATCGCAGGATCCCCTGCAATTTTCTCTAGGACTTCCCCCCCCCCTTATTCAGTATCTGAGATAGATGTTGCTTATTTAGTAAGCAGCTCTTCAATATTTTACTCTTCCTTTGCCATTCTGCACATACTCTTAGGCTGTATAACATGAACGCTTTTCCAGTACTGCCTGGAGATTAAAAACCTTAATTTTTCTCATGAGGATTTCTATTGAACTCCACATTACATCATAGTCCTCCAAAAGCTTCCTCACAGTATCTCCTTTTTATAAACCATGAACTGAGACAGAAATGGTTAAAAGTGAAAACGCCACCTTTGGGTGCCCAGTTGGTTATGTCTAAATGGTGGGGTGGGTGTGTTCCACACCAAAGCGTGCCATAGGGTTTCATCCAGACTAGGCAATTCCCTGGAGATCACAGAAAATCACTCCAGATTGCTTTTCAGAGCAAGGAAATACATTCAAATCTAACCCTGACAGAGAGCCAGGGCATGGCTGGGGTGCATAGCACCTGGAGTACAGTGTTAACCATTAACATTTTTTTTTTTTTTGAGTGACTGGACTTACACATAGCTCCAGATACCCCAGGATGGCTCTGCTAGCTTGTGTGGGAGCTGTGAGTCCATAGCTCTCCTGCAAAATTGACACCAAGGCCCCAGCCAGTCAGACAGCTGGGTAACCATGAGCTCACAGTTGATAACAATCTGTGAAAAAAACAGCTTACAAAGGTATTTGGGCACCTAACATGCAGAAAAACATGTAGCATGATTTTGAAGATCCTCTTGGCAATCACTGTAAGCAACCATCTCCTGTTTGGGGCACCTAGGTACTCAAAATTCTGATCCTAAATTTTTTGCTAGCATTATATATGAATTCTGAAGCAGAAGAGAAATCTTGTTTCTTAAGACAGTGTTGAACTACTCTAACAATAACAAAACACATAAAAAATAGCTCTGGGAGGGTCATTGATTCTTACCCAGTTCATTCCCTCAGCTCCAGCTTCTCCTCCCTCAGGGCAGGATCAACTATTTCTAAATTACCTCTGGTAGGTATTTTTCTGACCTGTTCTTAACACAGTATGATTGCAAAGTTGAACTATACAATCATTACAAAGAACAATGAAGTTAAATAAAAGGTTTAAGAGCAGAAGTGAGAAACATGTTTCAGGCCCAATCTTGAGGGCACCTTGACTATGAAATACCTAATGTTTTCTGTTACGATCTAATGAGTACATGAAGTGTAATCTATACACTTTTCTCTCCTATGCATCTGGTTCAGTAATCCATGCTGTTACACTAGGCTTTGAATCTGATTCCCAGTGGCATAAAATTATATAATAATTCATCCATCCTAGCCCCTCTATAGATAAGACTTAGAGATCACACAGTGTTTAAGATATGGACTTCAGAAATAAACTAAATCCTGCAACTAGAAATTACTTTTGTTTATTTTGAAGTTGTTAGAGCATGAAGTTTATTTTTACAAGCCAGACAACAAGAAAAGGGCTTTAAAAGAAAAATCAGAATGGCTGTACAGTAGGGGCTGATTCAGGTTGGGAGGAAAAGAGCCAGATGAGTCCCCTCTATTAGCAATGTCCAATGTGGTGTGTGTTGAGGGTCAAATAATGAGAGATTAGTCAGACTGTTGAATAGCTTTTTCCCCCACCACCCCATCCAAGTCACCTGCTGCACTGTTGCATCAGTTTTACTTGCAGTGGTTTGGCTGACTGAACACAGAGATCCTTGCAGGGCACCTAGCTACAAGGTAGTTGTATGTAGCTGGGGATAATATTCTGCTAGTGCAGAAGTGCCAAAATTGGCTAAATGTTAGGACACAAAGATGAGGACTGAAGAGTTCATAGATACAGTAAGGAAAGTTATGTATCCATACGTATCTATGGACATACATACACACACCTATATGTATTGGTTCTATCTTACTGTCTGCAGCAGATAAATAGTGAACAATATTTCTTTCTGCATTTTCATTCTACAAAGTGCCTTTTCTGTTTCTATAGCAACTTCTGTTTGTAACTTGTAGTTCATGCTAAAAATATCCTGATTTAAAAGTGAGAAAATTCTAAAAGTTAGAATAATTGGAAAAGATGGCAATTTTTAAATGAAATAAAGTCATAGACTATGCTTAATAAGTAGCCCGTTCACCATAAGAAGCATTGAATGTGACACCCATTATGTGACTTATAAAGTGGAAATGGGGATTTTATTAGTATGTCTCAGGTTCTTTGTTACAACCTGAGTTACTACCATTTGAATGGCTATGTAGTGTTCTCCATCAGAAATTCAGCCACTTAGTAATGAGTAGAAAAGAGTTCCACCTCTAGACATACTCATTGTTCTGCTGTGGGACCCCATCATACAGACTTCAGAACAGTAAGTGCAATTAATGTGCTCCATTCTTAACAGCAATGATTGCAATAAGTGTCCCACATCACATGAAATGAGATTTTGTGAAGAGGAGCTTTAGCAATGGGCAGCAAGATAAACTGTGATGGGTACTATTCTTTTTTTTCTTCCTTTAAATGAACAGAAAGTCTTTTATGAGTCATACTTCACCTACAGGTGATACAAGTCTGAAACAGTCCCTCCCCTCACCCTTAAAAATTTATGAATACACTGGTTTTTGAAGGGCAATTAGTTTTCCTTTCCATGCTATGTTGCTGTTATAGTATTATATATGCACAGAGAGGCACACATTCAATATAAAAACCATAGCCATGAACTTTCTGGCTGGAGTGTTGCTCTACAATGAGCAGAGCATGAGGAATGTCCTTACAGTGGGCTTATGGCCTCCCCTGATTTCTCTGTTCTCTTCTCCACATCATGACCCAACAGTATCGTACCTTTGTGAAACAGAAAGTGCTTAGTGTAGCACATGGACAGAGAAGGTCCATCCCAATCTCTGGCCTGTGCCTAAGGACTTCCCTCTGGGAAAGAAAAGGAGAAAGGAATTGCAAGAAAAATGGGCAAACCAGTAGGTCAATTTTATTAGTAAGCAACTTCCATCTTGAGTGCAATAGCCAATAAAAACCAGTGAATGCAACTGCAGCACCTCTTCTTTCAAATACACTGAAGGGACTCTGAAAGATCTTAATTAATCTTTTTTCTAGCTGAACAATACTTGTGGGGACAGAGACTGCACTATATTTGTTCTGAACAGAACACATTGTCAGCAGCCAATAAATTTAAGTGTAATAAATGGAGTCATTCTGCTGCTGTCTAGTTTTGCATAGACCTTCCTGCTGGGACTGTTGCATATGGGTGTGTGCTTCTCCTTGAACTTAGTCTGTTATCTACATCTTTCTCCAGGCTGATTATTTTCAATTATTTCCTTGCTGATCTCTGTATTTTGCCAGGGGAGGTGCAGAAGATATCTTTGCTTCCCTCCGTTTCTGATTACATTGTGAAGATCACTTTACCTTATCCTCCCCTCTGGTGCTCCCAGCCATCTTCGCCTTTTAAAAGTTTGTTGATCTTTTCTTACTCATACCCCATTTCAGCATGAACAGATGTTTCCTGCAAGGACATATAGTTATGACAAGAGATACACAATTGTATGAGTAGTTATCAAAAAGGTTCCAAGATTAAGATTTTTGGCACCCAGGAACACAGTTTTCCTGCCTCTCCACTGACTTCCCAAATAAACTTTGATCACGTCAGTTAACTGGGGCAAACTATGGACTAGCTGTCCCTCTTGTCTTTCTTTCCTTCTTCCACAGTTTGCAGACATCTCTGTTGCTTTGTTGCTGTTCTTTACACCACCAGTCTCACAAGGCACACTGGGAGTTAAATGGCTGCCAAGGTCTCATCAGCTTTAGACAGGAACAGAGTTAGGTATATCGCTGCAAATTTGCTTTTCTGACTCCAAGCCATTCTGTTCTTTCTGCATTTTAATTTTTCACTCTGCAATGCAAGAAGCAGCTGGTTCGTGTTAGTTCGAATTATCCCAAGAACTGTTTTCCCAAGAATTAAAATCCCAAAAAGTGCCCAAAGAGTCAAGGCATAGCATTATTCTTGCACCAGCCTTTGACCAATCCCCTCTGCCAGATGTTCTACAACTGATGCCCGCTTTTTTAGTCCCTTATGTCTTAAATTCTTAACTGAGACACAAGGGCAAACAACTTTTTTTTTTTGCTCACAGCCAGCCATTCTCAGCTGGTATAAGTGGATACAGTTCTTAAGAGCTGATGTACCTACTTAAAGTGGTTGGTGATTTGCCACGTACAAGGGCTTTAAACTCCTTCTGATGCTGGAAGATTACTGAAAACATTCCAAAGTTTGAGATTTGCACGCTGATCCTTTGGTAATACATGGAGAACAAAGCCAGATGCCTCTTACTGTCTACTTGCTTGCAATGTCATGAGTTCTTTCATGGTGACAAATGTATTTCATAGAATCATAGAATCATAGAATGGTTTGTGTTGGAAGGGACCTTAAAGATCATTGAGTTCCAACCCCCCTGCCATGGGCAGGGACACCTCCCACTAGACCAGGTTGCTCAAAGCCTCATCCAGCCTGGCCTTGAACACCTCCAGGGATGGGGCATCCACAGCTTCCCTGGGCAACCTGTTCCAGTGTCTCACCACCCTCACAGTGAAAAATTTCTTCCTAATATCTAATCTAAATCTACCTCTTTCAGCCTATAACTGACACCTCCTGTTTCAGGAATGCATTGTGCCACCTTTAAAATGTTGTGATTTTAATCTTTACTAAGGAGGTAAGTATTTCATTCAGAGTGACACCAGCATTAATAGTAATGCAGCCATTTTTCTGCTCAGGGGTATTTTGGCATGCTATAGGGAGCATGGTGAACACAGCGTACTCCTAGAGTTGCCAATAATAATTCAGAAAGGTTCTTCTACTACACCAAATTCAGTGCAGCTTGCTGAGGACTGAGGCTTTGGTGGAAACGTGAAGTTTCTTTTCTGTGTTCATCTCTAATAATTTCTGACCCACTTATATCACAGAAGCACACAGAATCACAGAATGTTAGAGA
>NW_010113504.1:0-12956 GCF_000699245.1 Pterocles gutturalis | reverse complement strand
AGCCGTCTCTTCTCCAAGCTAAACAAGCCTAGAACAGTCAAAGATTTTTCATCATCTCAAGCTTTTTCAGCATCTGCAGGTGCAGGAGAAGCTAGGAGGGAGCACAGCCACAATTACTGGCTTAGGATTTGACCATTGGTTTAGGATTGAGACCCAAATTGACTAATGATATATTCAATGTCATGCACATCATGGCCAGTGGATTAGGAGGAGCTATCTGGAAGTTTGTTCTCTCTGGGTGGTCTCTCTCTCTCTCAGTGGGCTCGTGGACTCTCGTACTCTCCGGGTCTTATATTTTTTCTGGGATTGCAGTTTCAGGACTCTCTCTGCTCCAGGATTGTTAGCTGGTAATGTGCTGAGATTTGGTCATTGGGTGATGAGCAGTTGCACTGTGTATCACTCATTTGTATATTTGTATATATTACTACAATTACTATTATAATTATAATTTCATTTTTATTGTAGTTTAGTTATTAAATTGTTCTTAGGTCAACCCATGAGTCTCTTCTGTTTACCCCTTTAATGCTCTCCCCAATCCTGGGAGGGGGAGGGTGAGCAAGTGGCTGTGTGGTATTTTTGCTATCTGGGTTCAAACCATGACAACCTACAAGAAAGACTATTTTGAACCCAAGTTGTAAAATAGAAAATACTGCAAACTATGCAAATTGAGTTATTATCAATGGACTTATTCTTTATCTCTCAGGATAGAACTGCAGCAACCGAAACTTTTGCTCAGTAAAGGAAAATAAAAAACAAGCCAAAACAAAAATCCAACCCAAACTAATTACATGAAAAGATTTATTTGTCCATAAAAAGTAGACACTATACTTGTAAACCAGTTAATTGGAATTACACTGCAGTGAACTCTTCAGTCTATTATTATGAGCATTGAAGGCCATCTGGAGAGTTTGTGTGTGTAAATCTAGGGGCTAACAAGAGTTGTCCTGAATAAAAGATTGACCAATTTATTTAAATGCAGTCTGGAAGAGGACCAAAATACTTCTAACTTAAGCTAGATAACCTGCATTTAGGAGTCAGAGAATTGAGAACAAGACACTCGACCTCTAGTCTCTCTGGCAAGATCTCTGGGAGGAATACAATGACTGATTTAGGGGTTTGATAAGAAAATAAGAAAAAAAATCTCACTTTTATAAATAATTATAAACACGTTACTGTGCAGACTAGCTTAGCGCCATAAATTGGTCACTGCTACTGGTAAGTTGGAAACCTCTTTGCAATACTACAGTCACTTTTATAAATAATTATAAACACGTTACCGTGCAGACTAGCTTAGCACCATAAATTGGTCACTGCTACTGGTAGGTTGGAAACCTCTTTGCAATACTACAGCGGTAGCTGGCCTCAAAAAGCTAATCCCCTACTGAAAATCTCCAGTTTAGGCACAATGCCTGGTTAAGTACTAGGAATACAAAACTTAAAGGACACGTGTTTGCTTCTAAAATATTCTGGGGCCATTCCCTGGCACTGCTGACAAATGGCACTGTGAAATTTGCCCATGACTAAATGTTTTCCTCCTTTCCCTCCCTTCAGCCAAATGGCACTGTGAAATTTGCCCATGACTGAATGTTTTCCTTCTTTCCCTCCCTTCAGTAAGATGGTCTCATCTGTACTGCCTGCTGAGAAAAATTTATGTCATGTGCTATTTCCCAAACCATGCTCCTGTCCAGGAAAGTTCAGGCTGCATTTAGGCTATAATCATGCCCGGGGGCTGTGCTCATCATACAGAGTCAGGACAATGATGGATTAGTGTTATACTCTGTGTCCTTAACCAGTTTCTTAACTAGTGCAAACACACAAGAAAGCACCTTGTGCATTATCATATTGAACTGTTGTTTTTTCATGAGCAACATCTTACTGTAGTGCTGGACACAGACTCCAACCTTAAATTACCTAATCTTTCTTATTATTCTTCTCTGGAAGGCTGCTCCAGAACTTTAGTGTTTTCACTATTAGAAAAAAAAATCAAATTTCTAGCTCTTCTTTACTCATAAGTAATTAATATTAACTGATGTTATTATTTTATTTTATTTTATTTCATTTGATTTCATTTTATATTTTTAATAAATTGTTATTTCCTTATGATTTTTATTTATTTTTATTATTTTCTATCTCTCCCACCCAACCCTTGGCCTCACTCTTTCACAGGGAAAAATTCAGCACTCTCCCAGCCTGTCAATTCAACAAAATTATTTCATATAGCTTTCCTATAATATAGGATCTTCACTGTTTACTTAATAAGATTCTCCCATTCCAATTTGATGAGACGTCTGTGGAACCAAGAGCAGAGAATGAACTATTCCTACACAGGGCTTTGTATATCAGTGTTTGTCTACTTGAAGAAAAATAATGTACTTTAGGTGACCTGCCTCTTCTCTGAAGCTTATTCAAATTCATTATTTCACAATTTATTTCATCACTGAATATTTTTTTTTAATTGCCATTGTAGCAAAGTGAATTCCTGTGTAATGATTCATCTTGTTTATGACAAACTATGTGAGTGATCCTTATGGCAGTACAAACACTATATCCTGGTCAATGTTAGCAATTTTGGGCTGTACCTAGATGTTTCAGAGCCACGTTGAGGGTCTTCCTTCACAGAAGACCTTGTTTTGCTCACCACCATTCATCCATTCATCTTGTCTGCGTGGCACTGCATGGATGGATATAAAGGGTACGAGACACATTCAGAGTCAAGAATGCTGCCACAAACTTCTCTGGATGGAAGACAAGCAGGCTTGTTCACACACTCCTTCTCACCATATGGTTCCATCAGTTTGACTCATCCCCTGTGTCAACAAGCCTCCACGGATTTGGAGCTGACACTACTTTTATTATGTTGTATATTGTCACTTCTTGTAATTGAGTTTCTTCTGGACTGGATGAAAGGATTCAGCAGGTCCATTTTGAATTGATTCCAAGTGAGAATTGCTCTCTGCCTTCCTGCTACCCTCAGATCAGAGTCAGCTGAGTCGCACACCCAGATTTCTTGTGTCATTTTCTTCCTCTGCTAAGCCAGAACAAATACTGAAAAACCTATCTTGGATTCTCCTTGCACAGTGAATTCATACTTTTTAAAAATTATATTTATTTGTTAGATTGATTGACATTCTACAAAATGAGAAATTGATTTTTTTAAATAACTTTCCATTATTATTTCAATTCCTTAATAAACTACATTTATGTGGAGAAAATCTCAGTCAAAAACAAACCTGGAGAAAAAGCTCTATTTTCTCAACTACATCACAGTAGTAGCTGAGTTTCAGAAACAGTAAATTTTCCTTCTGATCAACAGATTAGCCATGACATTTTTCTCCCCTCTTGACATCAGAATTTACCTAGGCTAAAACCTGCCTTGCTGATAAAGGGGCAAATTCTGGGTCTTTGGATAGTTTTGTCACTCTGGCTGAAACAGATGTGACTGTAGCTGTAGGTGCTTGAAGATTTACCCATCAGTAAAATAAGATATAGGAAAATAAAAAACTATGCAAAGATTTTTGAATTTGGATTTGTTTGATAAAAAGAGTAACCTCAGACCAGGATAAATCTTGATTCTCACATTATGTATATTAAATCTCATATTTCTGGTGTTATTTATATGTGACAAATATTTTTGATGTTTTAATGCAGTTTCTAAGGATACTTTTCTTTATAAGTAATTTTTTTCTGTTTATAGAAAAAATCACATTCTTCAGCTTTACACGTTGGGAACAAAATGTAATAATTTATTTTTGGCAGTTCTTTTTTTTTTTTTTTTAATCTAGTTGCTGTGTTTTAAAAAGCCAAACGCACTGAAACTTCAGGGACTTGAACACCTGTGAGGTACCAAACTTGAAGTGTTGCTTCATGTAGCACATCATACTAGAGGCTTCTAAGGACTCCAGATGAGTTATAGAAGCATTGATTTAAATTTTTGCTATTATAAAATGTAGATTATTGTTTTGAAGTCTATCAGCTCTAATTGGACACTTTAGACTTTCTCCAATAATACTGATTCTATGATGGTCAGTAATGGCTCAATCACAGAAATAATCGTGGCAGTCATATTACCAAGCAGTGTGTTAGTAAAGCAACTTCAGGAAGCTTCTGACTGCCTAAGCTAAGAAGAATGAAGAATTTGATTAGAAAGATCCAGTCAACACTTATGGGAGACTGTACAGGAGTTCTGTGAGAAGATTTATATTACACAGAAAAGTAGATACTTTGTTTGTAGTAGTCCTTGCATTTTTTGGTACTAAATGATCAGAGCAGGCACATGAGAATGAACAGAGGACAGAAGATGGAGTCAGGCTTTTCCCAGTGGTTCTCAGTGCAAAGACCAGAGGCAACAGGCACAAACTAAAACACAGGAGGTGCTCTCTGAACATAAGGAGATGCTTTTTTACTGTGACAGTGGCTCAGCACTGGAACAGGTTGCCCAGGGAGGTTGTGTATTCTCCATCTTTGAAGATAATCAAAAGCCACGTGGACATGGTCCTGAGCTACTGGCTTTACCTGGCCCTGCTTAAGCAGTGTGTTGGGCTAGATGACTTCCAGAGGTCTTTTTCCAACCTCAACCCTTCTGTGATGCTGTCATTGATGTAGTCAGATACATTAAAAAGTATGTGGTTCCCTTTATATGACAGAAGTAAAGGCAGAATCTGAGGCAAGAATAAGACTCCAGGCTGCTGAGGTGGTGCTGAAGCTGTATCAAATGTGCTGCAAAAGGCTGAAAGCTTCTTAAGAGTTTTGAGTCTTAGTTGTATGCAGTGCATTATGAGTTGAAATAAGTCAGTCTAGAGGTAGGAAAAGTTTATTAAAATTAAGGCTAAGTTGGACAGAAATAGGCACAAGAGCATTGGTCAGACAGAAGTATATAAAAAGGCAACGTTTTCACTTACATTATTTGTTAGTGCAGAAACTGTCAATCTGACACCCAAGCTGTGAATGCTGATGAAAAGAGCCTCAGCCAAGGATTGAGATGTAAGTCAGCCATGTCCATCAGCAATTTCCCTTAGGCCTCTAGAACCATTTCTGTCTTCTCAGCTTTGGACTTCTCTGGCTGACTGCTGTCCTAATCCCAACCTTGCCACAATACTAGGAAAGGCTCCCAGACAAACTATCAGATGAGACAGCAGTACAAAGCTGGAAGACACAAACCAGCTAAAGACACTTCAACCTCCTTCCATCCTTCTTCCTAAGTCTCAAAGCAGCTTTCCAAACATTGAGCAACCTAGGGAAAGCAGATCAGTTTGACAAGAGATGTGTTAGAAATCTTGGGGCTGCAGAGCATCTCCTAGCATTACTAGATAAGTTTTTAAGTGACACTGAAATAGGCCCTGAGCATAGCCCTATTCATTCCCATCAGGGACTGTAAGTCTTTCAGCATCTCTGTGTGTCTGTAGGTATGCATATGTGTTCATCCAATACCCCGTACGGGATACTAAGCTATGCCACATACCATGTGTGTCCATCAAATACAGGAATACAGGCTCTCTTCTCTCCTACAATATTGTCTTAGCACACAGAAATAAAGAACTCCAAGGACACAGAAATGCACCCTGTGCTCTGTGTTTATTCCCAGCACATAGACACTAGAACAGCAATAAAACGTCTCAACTTGAGTTGGAAAAGCATTATGGTTGTTGGCAAGCACTGAACACAGAGAGTATCTCACTTTGACTCTAAAGTTCCCATATTCAAATAGAGTGCCTGTTCACATACCAATAAGCAGAAAACTGTCCCAGCTTTTAAGAAAACTCAGTCTATGCTTTAAAAAGAAAGAAAGGAGAGTAAATACATAAAAACATAAGCACAGTGGGTCAGACAAAAATTACACGGGGATCAGTATGCTGCCTCTGATGTTTGCCAGAAGCGGCTATAAGTACAAAGTTATCTTTCCATTGCTAATTTAAGCTAATTTCCTGCTACTGGCAATTTAGCAGCTCCCTGAACCAGAGGTTACATTTGGACCTACTGCATTCAATATTCATCAGTGAGATTACCTTTCCTGAATCTGACTTATCTTTTTTCTTTTTTTTTTTTTTTTTTTTTGGATGCCATTTTAGGTTGAAATATCTTAGCTCTCCGTACTCTTACACAGTGTTTCGATTGGCCATGCAGGCAGCAAACTTGATTCCAAACTCTTTCACTACCTGTGGCTCTAAGTATTGCCACCTCACTTTTCCTTATAGTAGCCAACACATTATACTGGTGTATTATGCTTATTTTTTTAATAATATCAGAGAAGGTTGCAGTTTTGATATTTACATTTCCTTTCTCACATTCTTTATTAAAAACATGACAGGGATGATATAAGTACTGACCATGCAATAAAACTTTGGGTTCAGAGGAAGAATGCCAAAACAAAAGGTATTTCAAGTTCATCCCCACAATGAGGACAGTTTCCAATGATCATATTTATCTGCAGTTGTTTCTGAATATGAAGGATCCCATACTCCTTTAAGAAGCAGTGACATTACAGTTAAGTATATATCAATCAAAGTCAATTTCTAATATATAATATTTTTAAAGCTTGTTATGGGTTCTGTAATTTTATTCAAGAGTGAGAAAATATTTGAAACAATCTCCACTTTTCTTTTGCTTTCTATACACTGCCCAAGAACTGAGCAATGATTTGAATGTGTTAAATCAGGAGAACTTGACTTACTTCCCAGTTTATTTTCCATTATAAAGTAGCGAAACACTCATTCCATTGCTGCTTTTTTCCACGGAACTACTTATAATAAATTCATGTGTGCTCCCCCAAGATTGACCTCAAAGAACATATACTTTATTCAGTATTATAAGTAGCAGAGACAAAGAAAATACTGAAGGTTGGTCTTCTGAAGAGTTTTGCACCAAAGAGAATAGCATGCTCATCATTAGTCTCTGCAGACAGCTAATTATCAGAAATCTGGGGTGTTTGGGAACAATATTTTTGTAAACTTAATACAATTGGTACAATGTAACAAAATACCAAAGATGAATGGTGAAATTCATATAAAGCCAGTTAAAACCAGCAAGAAAACCATGGCATATAATTTTCTATAATTTAGTTAGAAAATGCAGTACACACTATAAATGGACTAAAATAACCTTCACTTTAGGCAGCCTTCTTTTCAAAATGCAATTACAACTTGTTAGCCTTTGAATTTCGCTTCTCTTTAACAACATTAAAAAGAACATAGTTTTTAGCTTCAGAGGTCTAAAATGTTTTCTAGAAGCTTTGTTATAAGGTTCTTTCATGTGCCAAATGTCCACTGTCCAATTTTAGAAAAAAAAAAAAAAAATTAAGCTCAGTGGTGCATTTTTGATCTTTCATTTCCAACAGAGACATTCTTCAAATCTTCCCTATTCTTCTATATTCCATAAACTAATATGGTTTATAATCCTGTCTCAATTTTTCACTGCAATCTGTTATCACAGACCTTTATACTGACATGACTTAAATGAAACTCTGCATGGGTGGAAGGGACTGCTGTACTGCAGAAACATGCTAAATTAGGAGTAAGAATAACTTTACCATACAACATGTGGAGGTTAAGGAGAGTTTGCAATGCACAGTTCTGCATAGAATTTAAAGCAATGGACACTCAACAGGAACTTCTCTTAAATCCAGAGGCCACTCTTGTTTCTCATGCATTGACCAGACCAACATAAAATAATGACTTCACAGATTAACTTGTAATTACATGGAGTAACAGCAACTGAGATTTTCTAAATCATGGGGAGAAGAGCACAGTAAACGAAACAAAAAGGAACAAATTTCCTGGGACACCCAGGGAACTTTATTGATTTCCTTTTGCACAGTCAGGTTCGATCACCCTTTAACAGGTTGGATCACCATTAACAGTCAAATCATCACTTAACAGCTCTGGTGCAGATGTGAGTTGCATGCAATCTGAAATTCATCTTCACTGCACTTCTTAGTAGTCAGGGAGGGTTTTAACTCAATTATACTGCTCTTAATTTAATCTGATATAGTGACTACAATCCCAACTGGGATGTAGCCCTTTACTGTGTGGAGTTCTGTAGTCTTTTGTCCAAGAAACAGTACTCACAAATTGTGATAGATGTTTCCTCAGGCCCTTTCTAAAGAACATTCTCTTCCTCATGCTTATTCTGCTTCTCCTTACAGCACAGTCCCCTACACCCCTTTTCTGTACAGTCCACCATAGCTGGTCACTAACTTCAGGGCAGCTTTTTCCTTTGACTAGTGCTATCTGCCAGCCCTCTGCCTTGGAGAGGTTGCCTCCAGTTTGATGTTTCAGGTTACCAGACTTGCTGTTTTGGAGGTACTGGTTCCCACTAAGCCAGGCCAGTTTATCTGGGGACACATGCCTGTAGCCCAGATCTTTCCATCCTGGATTTTATACTCACCACACCATCACAGAATAGGCTGGCCTGAACTCTGCTCCAAAATGAAGTGGACACAGGTGTGTGAAACTCAGTCTGCTCAGTCACAGATGTAGACCCAACATTTCCACCTCTGCACTGGTTGGTTAGCTGGCCAAAGACTATTGTTTGAGTGGCCTCAGATGGGCACTGACTGTCTGTATAACCCATTAATTAATTTGTTTTTCTCCCAGATCAGACTCTTAATCTCAGATTCAGTTTCTGTGTAACAACTGTGGAAAACATGATCATAGGCATAGCGGAGAATAAACGTGCTGATTTATAAAGCAGAGCACAACAGAAGGCCTCCAGGCTGAATAGAGAGTTAGGTGTGGCTGCTCTGTGTATGCTAAATGGGAGACCTGTGGACCACGACTGCAGTTTGAGCTGTCTCTATCAAAAGCTATATAGATATTTCTAATGAGTCACAAAAAAAAAGACAATAAAAAACAGTAAGAACTGAAGCTGTTGCTTATTCTGCATGAAATGAAGCTCTCTTTATCACAGGGCACCTATTTATTAAACATTCATTTCTTATCTTCTCACAGCAATGAGAAGCAGGGATTGTTTCATGACAATTAAGTGGTATGAAATCAGAAGTGTGCTGTTTCATTTTTATCGGATTAATGTCCTCTCCTGCTGCAAGCAGTTCACAAAATCGCCTGAAAGTGAGTGCAATCCAGTGCTTACCGTTGCTGCATTGTTCTGTTATCACCACACTGGACACAAAGAACAGGCTGGCAAATCAGTGGGCAAGAGGAAGATCAGTGCTTGACACAGCAAGCTGTGTAACACTGAAATACAATTCACTTTTATGATGACACACCTCATTACTTTCTCATTCCTTTTGAGAAAAACAGACTGGGGTTGTACTGTATGTCTTTGCCAACAATTGGTACCTAGTTATCACAGACAGAACATACCGTCTAAAGAGAGTAACTGGTCAACGGGCATTTCCAGAAATAGAAATGTTCTGAACAAAATGGAAATGTAATGCCTGTAGTGTCATGTAAATTTAAAAATCTGAAAGTATGTTCAGTTGCCCTCGTATAATGCAAACTAGGGAGAGAACAGTACCAGAAAAGTGGTAGAATTCTGGTATTGTTTTCCTAAGCATAACTATATCCCTAACTCTTTTAATGGAAATATAACTTAAACAGGTAAAAGGCTGGATGCCTGACAGACATCATCTATTGAACTGCTGAGATTAAAATTTAGCTGCCAGAAATATCATGCTTATTTTAGTACATGCTCTATCAACCAGGAAAAAATCAAGAAAAAGCAATGATTCAACAGATCTGTCAAATCTGTTCAATTTGACAGATTAAGCCAGCACACTAAGGCAGGCATATGGTTAAGGAAATGAAAAGCATATTTGTATTTGGGCAGGTACATTTAAAAACCAATTATTTCATTTTTTTTCCAGTTTTTCAATTAATTTTCTAGTAAAAGTAAGTGTTTTGCCACACAGCTGCTTTGTGAGTTAACGTGATCTTTGTTACAGGTACTAATTAACTACAAAAACAAATCACCAGACAATCAGGGAAGAGGTCTTAACATTTCCATTTGTTTTAACCTTCCAACAGTCATTTTTTTTCAATGTGTTCCCGTGTATATGGATATAACATCTATACAAAAAATACAGAGAGAGAATGAGTTTAAAGTAGCATGAAGCTTCGCTAAATAAAACAAAGACAGCAGTTTCTCTGGAGTCTCTCCTAGCAAAGTACTACTGAAAGTAAAGATGCTTTTTGTCCTGTTTAAAACCCCTCCAGTACACAAAGTGGTTCCAAAGACAGCTGAGGACACTTACCCCTTTTCAATAACGACTGGAATCAAAACACCTCTATTTTAAAGGCTGCTTGTATCTCAGTGTATTTTTTCAGTTAACCGAGTACAAATTCCCTCCCTACTACAGTAATCTTCAGGAGTCAGAATTTAGAGCCTCATGTACTGGGAACTGTTCATCACGCCAGAGTTCATCTACCAGTGCCACCAGGTGTGAGACTGGGCCCCAAAAATGATCAGAGGGCTGGAGCAGCTTTCCTATGAGGACAGGCTGAGAGAGTTGGGGTTGTTCATCCTGGAGAAGAGAAGGCTCTGGGGAGACCTTACAGCAGTCTTCCTGTACTTAAAGGGGACTTATAAGAAAGATGGGCACAGACTTTTTAGCAGGGCCTGACGCAGAAGGACAAGGGGTAGTGGTTTCAAACTAAAGGAGTGTAGATTCAGACCAGATATAAGGAAGAATTTTTTTACTATGAGGCTTGTGAAACACTGGCACAGCTTGTCCAGAGAAGTGGTAGATGCCCCATTGCTGGAAACATTCAAGGTCAGGTTGGATGGGGCTCTGACCAACCTGATCTAGTGGAAGATGTCCCTGGTCACTGCAGGGGGCTTGGACTAGATGACATTTAAAGGTCCCTTACAACCCAAACCACTCTGTGATTCTATGATTAACCCAAATCAGAGGTCTGCACTGCCTGTGCAGCTGCTGTGCATAACACCCCTAGGAAGACATCCCCTCCACAGAGCACAACACAGAGGACTGCAGCTGCTTGCTGGTCTGTGGAATACTGATGCTCCCGGTTCCTTTACTGTGAAGGGAAAGACTGCTGTAGTGCCAAAGAGAATTAAAGAGCTTGCATCTGGTTTTGCCACCTGTGCTTGCACAATTGCAGCCAATGCAATCTGAACAGGGTTTTCATTCATGAAGAAGAGTAGAAGTCCTACTTATGCTCTGCAGTGTAAGCTGCTGGAAATGGCCTTTGTGCTTTCATTGAGATATGTGAGACTTCTGTTTGTGCCATGGAGAGTTTGGTAACATCTCTTCCTTCTCTTTACATTCTCACACGCAATGCACCTCATTCTCCTAGAAAGGATAGAGGCTGGATAGAAGCTCCGCAGTAATATCCCAACACTGTAAATACTGGCATTTCTAAAATTTGGGGGTCCTACAGCTACTGTTTAACCAACAGAATCTGTATTTGAAATAAAACAATAACCTAGAAGCCAAAGAAGCTGCATATTTTTGCAGGAGATGCTGTTGATCCTAATTTGTTTTATGGCCGTGCCGATTTGAGTGGATTATAAGGACAGCTCACTCAGAGAAAGCTTAGCCCAGCTGGATGTCGTATTGAAACAGAGTGGACACAGGGATACACAGCTCTCATGCTTTGAACTGCCGTGTTCAAAGGAGATCATCAATTTTAAATTACATTTCTGTTTTACTGGGTGCTGTTAAAAAAGCACCTGTGCTTATGAGAACTGTAAATCATTATTTCTCAGCATTCTTTGTTTTTGCATTAGTTTGTGCATTTGACATCACTTTGTGTCTAGTCTGTGCTATTTCTGCTGTAAAATCAGCCTCCTACTGTAGAGCAAATTATTTTCCTTGTGTGTTTCCTTTGGTTTTACATCTGAGATATACAAATGTAATTAAGTGTGATATCACCATTCCTGTGAATTTGCCAATATTGTCCTGACATGCTGCTTCCGAAGCAAAGAGAAAGTAAAGCAGCATTCATGTAAGATGTGAAAATATGACTGTAAAATAATTATCTTTGGGCAACTGGTCCCAGGTATGCACCTAAAAGAGATTTCTAACTGAAACATGGTTTTAAAGTTTGCTTAGGTTTCCTGTGTTTTTTCTTTCTATTCTTCTCCATTGCCTTTAGGTATTTATATTATATGTACTCTAATAAATTGCCCACTTTTATCTGTTATTTGAAGTATTCTGACTCCATGTATTATTGTACCTATGCACTACTTTCCATATCAATAATAGCTATTTGATAATTTAAGAATGCTGATAGAAAAGGATGTTGTGTGGTAGCGGGGGATATGTAACCTTGTAAGAGTAAAAATAAGGTAATTTTATGACCACTGTTTGTGTGCTGGTCAGTAAACGGTTATTATAGAACTGGAATATAAAGCTTTCCTGTGTCAATACATTGATTTCACTTTGAAAGAACAAGAAGAAAAGCGAACAGATAAACAAAATGTTGGCTAGCCCTGTGACCGTATTCATCTGAAAGAGATAAATACACTTTGCCATCAAGGCTTCCTAGTGACAGTCTGACTGGTATGAATTTTTAAGATTTCAGTATCTCTTTTTTACTCCTGGGACACTCTCTGGTCACTGTTTATCATTGCTCCCAGAGGGAGCAGAAAATTTCAGTGCAGGAAATGTGTTGGCCAAGGTAATTACCAAGGTAATCATCACATTTCGTACGTAAGGATAAGGTTATTGGTAATTTTCCAGAAAAATTACATAGATGATTCATCAGAATCGGGCATTCTTCGGGAAATCTTCTCCTGCCTCAGTTTCAACAGGAAAGGTTGGTCAGCTTCCAGTGCTTAGGTCAGAGACAAAGAGAGCGCCTTTTTTAACTTCTGGTGTTGGGGTTTAATGCACTTGGCTAGTAGCAAACACCACACAGCTGCTCACTCATTATCCCCACTCGTGGAGATAGGGGAGAGCATTAAAGAGGTAAAGAGACTCATGCATTGAGATAGGAACAATTTAATATATTAAATAAATTAATATAATATAAATTAAT
>NW_010113503.1:12985-21527 GCF_000699245.1 Pterocles gutturalis | reverse complement strand
CCCAGACCGAGAGCTGACTGGGGTGGCGGCAGGGAAAGGCCTTGGGAGAGTGACCACCTGGAGCGAGATGACCCGGAGCAAAAGAGATCCGGAACCAAAAAGGGGCAATCTTCCAGAGGGTCCTCACCTATATACTGGGCATGGCGTGTATGTTATGGAATAGATTATTGGCCACTCTGGGTCTCAATCCCAAACCTAAGATCAAATCCTGGGCTAGTAACTGGGGCTGTGCTACCTCCCAGCTTCTCCTGTTTGCAGACAGCCAGAGAAGCTGAAAGACCTTGGCAGCCGCGTAAACATCACTTTTTACGAGCTTTCTTCTGAGCATGAATCCAAAACACAGCCTCTTGCTAGCTATTATGAAGAAAGTTAACTCTGTCTCAGCTTAACCCAGGACAATAGCTCAGATATCAACAAAGATAACAAGCCAGGGAAAACTTTCTCATAATATTCGTATGCTACTTTTTCTGTGAATAAAAAATTTCCAAATCACCATGCTATATTATAAATGAATAAGGAATGTGGATACCAACACTGTATCAAACAAGACTTATTTTGGCACTGTTTTGTTTTATTTTCAGTACTACTTTACAATGCATTCTGTATACATCTCTGATGCTCCCAAACTTGCTGAAGCTAGTAAGTAGTGCTAAGTGGGTTCCAGGAAGGATCGTGGGACTAAGAATTCAATCCTTGTGTGTAGTAGAACAGCTGTAGATTTTTAGTGCAACTGCTAAGAACATATAATAGAATCATCATGTAATCATTTGGGTTGGAAGGGACCTGAAGGATCATTGAGTTCCAGATCCCCTGCAATGAGAAGGGACACCTTCTACTAGACCAGGTTGCTCAAAGCCTCATCCAACCTGGCCTCAAACACCTCCAGGGATGGGGCATCCACAACTTCCCTGGGCAACCTGTTCCAGTGCCTCACCACCATCACAGTAAAAAATTTCTTCCTAATATCTAATCTAAATCTCTTTCAGTTTAAAGACATTACCCCTTGTGCTATCACTACAGGCCCTTGTAAAAATTCTCTCTCCAGCTTTCCTGTAGGCCCTCCTCAGGTACTGGAAGCCTGCTATAAGGTCTCCCCAGAGTCTTCTCTTCTCTAGGCTAAAGAACTCCAACTCTCTCAGCCTGTCCTCCAATCATTTTTGTGGTCTTCCTCTTGACTCGCTCCAACTGATCCATGCCTTTCCCATGCTGAGGACTCCAGAGCTGGATGCAGTACTTCAGTTGGAGTCTCACAAGAGTGGAGTACAGGAGAACCACCTCTCTCAACCTGCTGCTCACACTTCTTGTGATGTAGCCCAGGATATGGTTGGCTTTCT
The DNA here is from genome assembly GCF_000699245.1 of Pterocles gutturalis. NCBI lineage: Eukaryota > Metazoa > Chordata > Aves > Pterocliformes > Pteroclidae > Pterocles > Pterocles gutturalis. The sequence continues at coordinate 20,193 of NW_010113503.1, read as the reverse complement.
GGGCTGCAAGTGCACACTGCTGGTCCATGTTAAGCTTCTCATCAACCAACACTACATGTATATATTTATACACCACATGTAGATATTTAGTTTTTGGGGATCTACTTTGGAGTGAAGGAAGAGGACCCACCCAATTCATTTTATTGTAGAAAAGATACACAAAATCCATCTAAATTAATTGCAACCAGAAAGTATTATTGTAAAGAAAGCCTCTGGAAACCAGCTCAGATGTAGAATGTCTCTGCTGGGTGAAGTGATTCTTGTCACATTTTTCCTGTTTACAAATGATCGTAGGAATGAAGCACCTCTCCTGTGAAGACAGGCTGAGAGAGCTGGGGTTGTTTAGCCTGGAGAAGAGAAGGCTCTGGGGAGATCTTATTGCGACCCTTTGATATATAAAGAGGGCTTATAAGAAAGATGGAGAGAGACTTTTTACAAAGGCCTGTAGTGGCAGGACAAGGAGTAACAATTTTAAACTAAAATAAGGTAGATTTATTTTGGATATAAGGAAGAAATTTTTTTACTGTGAGGGTGGTGAGGCACTGGAACAGGTTGCCCAGTGAAGCTGTGGATGTCCCATCCCTGGAGGTGTTCAAAGTCAGGTTGAATGGGGCTTTGAGCAACCTGGTCTAGTGGAAGATGTCCCTTCCTATGACAGGGAGGTTGGAACTATATGATCTTTAAGGCCCCTTCAAAACCAAACCATTCTATGATTTTATGATGGTGTGAATTCATCAGTATTATCGTTGAAATTCTATCTTTATGGTGGGAGTCAGTGTAGTTATGTGTTAAAAATAGAAAAGCTAATGTCCTAACCACTTCTCTGTAAAACTGAACAGGTGAATTTATGCTCAGTTTACCAACCAAAATCTGTATAGTACTGGAAGGAAATTTGCTATAGCCTCTCTACCCGTGAACTAGGATTTCCTTCTGGCACACCCCAAGCAGCTTAGCATAGAATGAAATAAAAATTTTCATTTTACAGAGAAGAACCACTACACCACTAGTTAAATGTAGCAGGCAAAGCTTTCCTTTTTCTCATTGCTCATGAATAAAAGCAGAAAGCACTTAAAATGTCAAAAATAATGGAAACCTTCCCTAGGGATATTTTCCATGTTGGCCTTTGCCATCACACACTCTCTGGCTCACATACTTTTCGCGTTGCAAGTTGTTAATGTTAAGGTGGAAATATAAGTAATTTAAAAAATAACATCCACACCATTTCCTTGGAGGCTATTAGTGTTCTTCACTATCATGATTTTTTCTTTTTATGCTGATGAAGGCAATTTCCTTTCTTTCTCATTTCGTCGTAAAATGTATAACACTAATGGATTAGACTGATTTTTTCCCATGTTAAGTTTAACACTATGTAATAGTTTGTTTATAGAGTTGGTTGCCTTAAAAAAATAAGAAAAATGGACTGAGAAAAGACCAATTTTATCACTTATATTAATGGGTAAATTCATTGGCACAGAAGCGACAATGTTGCTGACAATGACTTTGGCAAAACCAGACCTCTTTAGTTTAGTGTTTGAGAAGCTAAGCAATAAGTAATGAGAAGATACGTAGCTATGAGTTAAAAGACAATGGATAAGCACACAAAAATCACCAGCCGTTGGAAGGAAAGGGAAAGGCACAAGCAAAAGCATAAGCTTTGCAAAAAAAATAAAGGTAGATGTTCATTTTTTCCCTTTTTTTTTAAAACATATATTTTTTTTTTAATCTAAGCTGCTTTTTCCTGAAACTAATTGCTTTATTAGTTCCAGGAGCCATTTTCTTTACCACTGTTACAGCTAAGCACAAACTTTTGTGCTTTCTTTTCATTCTTCATGGTAAAACAGGAAATAGGATTACAGTGTTTACTCATTTTTCTAGATTTATCATTGGTACAAGCTACTGCACCACATTTGGAAATAGATCTAAATGGTGGATTCCTCAAGTAGTGTAAAGGATTCTTCTGTTTTTAAAAATTATTTCTTTTCTTATGTTCAGGAGATCTTAAAGACCATCCTCCCTGAGCCTCAAAGCAGAGATTAGCAGAAGATCTGATGAGTCATCTAAAAATGTAACTGAACAAGAATTGCATTACTGGCTCTATTCCAACAATTCAATATCTTAAACAACATTTATTCCCTCCCTCTAGGGATATTTTATATATTACAAGGCTTCCTTTGAATGTTCACTGACTAGTTTTGACCAGCCTAGCTGAAAGAAAAAGCTATATATAAAACATGCATGCACAAAGAGATTCTGTCCTTCATAAATGTACACTTGACAAAATATAAAATAAAAATGCGTATGACGATGCTTCCTTGGCAGCTGAAGCTCTAAAGCACAAGTTTTATTCACATTCGCACATACACAGCCTTCTCTGAAATTATTTGGGCTGTGGTAGTTGAGAGCTGAGAAAAATTTAGTTCATTGACATTAAGGTTTGTAGAGAAATGTAGAACAGTCACAGTCTAAAGATTTGTGGCAACCATCATCCCTGCTACACAGCAGATTTCAGCTGTTCTTTATCTTGCTAGCTGTAGTAGAAATAGGACTTTCTCTGATGAGAAAATGGAGGTTGTTTTACTCATGTCTACCACTTTACTACACTTTGTTAATATACTAACTTCATGAATGGAAAGAAAAACAAATCAAGTATGAATTCAGGAATTCATACTGTCCTTTTAGCTCATTACACTTGAAACAGGATTATTAACACATAATTCTGGACAGAGAGTTATGGTATCCTTAATGCTATCACTTTCCTGACAGTCAGGAAGAAATTTGTGCATACACTGTGAACTCAGTGAGGTTTATGTCTTCTCTTATGTCACAGGTGGGTTAGAAAAAGACAAGCTAGGCTAAGAAAGTCATGTTCTGTCCAGTGTTGCTTGTTACATTTTAGAGGCTTGATTTGAATGAAAACAACTTTCTCTAGTAAATCTAATATCATCAGTTATAATCTGAGAGCCAAATTTTTATAATCTATGCATGCAGAATAGTCCAATGACTAATCCCTGACTTCAGAGGACTAATTTCACGGTGATACATGTATGATTAGTGTTGTTTTGCAAGCAAGGATGCCCAAATTTATTCTTAATTAGGAAAATATTCCATTGATTATCTAAGGAATAGCAAATCCACCTCCCCAATTCTTTTTTATGTAAGAATGCACCAAAATTAATCCATGTAGTATTTTACATTACACAAGGAAACCTGTGAAAGGACTGAATATAGATCTGGGAGTATGAGTAGGAAGAGTCCTTATTTAAACTTTAACAATCTGAAATTAGAATTATTGCAAATGTGGAATATACCCTGAATTTTTAATTTTCTGAAATATCAGATATATCTCCTTGGAGACAGTCAAAAGTAATTGTATAATAGAACTGAAAGACAACAATCAGACACTAATGTTCATACCAAATCCTCAGTTTCTGTTATTTGAGGAATTTAACCAAATCCTTGAAAAAAAAAAAGCAAAAATGCAAATGGGTTTGGTTTACCTATAAGATATGTGTAAAAACTATAAACAATTATGTTAAATACTTTTGCCCATGTGATACAGGAAGTCAGGGGAAATTATAATAGACCATGATTGTCTTAAAAATACATGTAAATTATGGGAAAATTTACTAAAAAGAAAACTAATCAAACCCAAACCAGTAGAACGTTACTGCCTTAAGGAAGGCTTCAGGTAAGAGAAAGAGAAAGAGAAGCACAAGGACAGATGTTGAATGAAGGTGAATTTAATATTGATTGTGACTAGATTAGCAACGGCTGGGGATAACATTCAGAATTGGGAAAATTTACTGTCTCTTATCAGCTACAGTATAACTGTAGGCTAAAATTAAAATCATAAAGGATTTAAGCCCCAGACTCCTAAAAAGTCTTTGTTCCACAGAATGGAAGTCAATACTCTGTGACTAATATTTAGGTTTAAATATTTCATGGAAACTGTTAAGAGCCTTAGTACTGGATCCAAAATAATTATCTCACTAAGTGAGAAGACACTTAGACCTTGCACTCCCAAGGTGGATTCATTTCACCTAACTTTAGATGGTATATCAAACACAAAGCTTTTTTCTAAGAGGCGTAGTAGTGAAGTAAGCATCACCAAAAAGGTTTTAATCCCACGTTTCAGAAATCTATCTTAGAATAGGGTGAACCACCTTCTGGAAGTCCTACTCTTTCTCTGTTGACTGATGAAGTGATTCTAGTGAAGTCATTCTTCACTAATTCTCAGTGAAGGCTGATGTGAATTTGGGAGTGCTCAGTGCGTAGCTGCACAGAGCTGACTGCTATGAAACGACTAACAGCAGAGACAAGCTTTGAATCCACGATACAGACATTTTACTCTTAAACTATGACCGTAACATTTTCTTAAAGGAAAAAGACCAATCCTTTCTGCAAATGGCTTCATGAGTCTCACTATACTTAGGGTTGAAGCCCTCACCCAGGAAACGGAAGATTCAGTCTGGTGGCATTCAGCTCAGTATCTTGCCGCATTCTAGCCCCCTGGCTATAGAGTACTCTTAAGTCAGAGGAACATTCTTCAACCTTCCAGTTAAAGCATGTCTCTTCTGGATTCTATTATGAAACATGATCCAATTAATTTTATTTGTGCTGGAAATAAAATGTAGAGGAAACAATTATGTCCTTGTTATTAGCACACTCATCAAGAAGAATAAAGGTCTTAATTCTTCTCCCTGTTCCATTAACTGTTCTATGTTTTATGCAATGGGTGCTTCATGTAAACTTGGGGACAGACTTATGAAGTTCAGGTTTGGTCTCAAAACAAATCACGTTACATGTTATTCTTTCTGTGGTGACTATAGCAAAATTCTCAGAGTTAGAAGAGGTATAAAAGTTTATGTAAACTACTTACTAAGTTTTTGTCTGACATATGAAATCCCTGAGCTTCAAGTTCTTAGAGGCTAGGAGACTACCTAGGAAGCATCATATAAGCTTGTCTTTTTTTTAATACACTTCTTTCGGTATCAACTAGCAAACTCTAGTCTACTGTTAGAGTCAGGCTACATGATTAGATGCGGTTTTGCTCTTTCCTGTTATAGTTCATAGCTTAGTAAAGGGAGATAATGTTCTTATTTGGGCAATATAGAATTTATGTACTTCTTACATTAAACCAAAATGCTGAATTTGTTCATTTTCTCCTGCTGCTGGACCACTGGTTCCCCCTCTAACACAAAGTATTTTTAATTATTTTCTGCAGAATAACATATTTTAATGTGACTGGTGTGAACGGGAAGAAATTACTTCTGGGTCTGTGTTTTCTTTGGTGAGAAAAACACTGTAGATGTAGAAGTAGAATTAATGACAGTCCCATAATTGCTCTACTGATAGAGAAAGCAATAGCTATACCTGTAGTTCTCAGGACCCTCATGCTAAGCATGCTGTGAGAAAATGTATAAGGTAAAGATGGAGACCCACAAAGAAGTTTCGTGGAGAAATGTCGGGATTGTGACTGGGTATAAGAACATTGTTACTGTTGTATAGACATAGGGGCCCGCCGAACTGTAAGCCAAAATGGAGTTCAAAATGGACTCATTTTAAGTTTTAGGTGAATAACAGATTTTAGTATCTTAATTGTCAAATAAACTGTATTAATTGAATTATATAGTTCAATTAACAATAAACACAGCATTTTTCTTTAGAAACAGGAATTTAACTTCTGTAAACCAGTATAATACATGATTTAATTATTTAAGCACATAAATTACAAGGATATTGAGAGAACACTAATACAAAGAGTAAAAGATTACAAGACCTAATAAAAGTGGAGTTAAGAACTACTTCAACTAGCTGTATACAAACTGGTGAGGTACACCATTCGCATAACAAACTTATTCTTTAAAGCTTTTTTCTGATGAGTCTTACTCTAGACAGTGACCTGTAAGCAGCCAAAACTTTTTAAGAAGCTTTACCAAAAGCACAGAGTGTAATGCAGCTGGGCTTATTAGAGATAAACTACAGAGACCCAAGGGTCTGGGAAGAAAATGGTCTCTAGAAATAAAAATAACAGTCTGGAAACTAAAACCAAGCAAATGAAACACTGCCAACTCTAGATGAGATGCATATAAGGATTGAAAGAAGCCCAAAAGCAAATTAGTTTTAAGACAGATTTTGATCAAATTAAAAAAAAAGCAGTAAGTGTAGTATAGTTAGCATGGAACTGGATTTAGTAGCCCGGAAGATCCTGTGGGTTTGTGTTTTCCATATAAACTCTCTGAATAAGGTTGCTATAGTTAAAAAATATTATGGTGGGTGGGTACAGACAAGGGAAATACATATTCCATGGTGGTGAGATCCAGTGGCAATCATATTATCTTGAACTATGGCTGCACAGCTCCCGTGGGTCTTACACAGACCCATCAACAGCAGAGGCTTACCTTCAGAAAGGTCAGGAATTTTGCCACATACTGCAATCACAGATTTTAGTCTAGTCCTTCATTAAGGCTTGTGTCAGAATTATTTTTTGTGATCTGTGTTTTACTTTTTGGATAGGAGGGAACTTCTAGTTTTTAACATGACTCATGCTTCTGTCATCCATCATACCGGTCTATAGACTATCCCATGAGCCTCAGAAAAGATATGGACATATTTTCATGCTTGTTCTGGTTTTGCGTAGATACAAGCTCTTGCAAGCTTAAAAAGAAACAGTTTAGAATTAATTCCTCAAAACACAACAGCCTAATGGGATTGCACATATATGGTATGCTATAAAATAACAAAAAAACGTAGGGATAGCTGCCACTTGAAAGTCAAAAGGTCTGAATATGTGATCCCATGTGTTTACAAAAAGAACTAAGATATTTACTGCTAAAGTGAAGAACTTAATCAAGTCTTTGAAGCTATCCTTTCTTGCTGCAGTTTCCCTAGTACTATTATCTTCTAACCTTTTATGTGACTTCTGAAAATCGTACTACTCTTAGTGCCTTATTTCCTTTCCTTTAATGCCCTTTAATTCTAACAGTTCACAGTATCCTACTGCTCATTACTACAAGCTCTGAAAAACTTCCTTTAAACTTTGCTTCCTTTACTTTCGTTCTGAGAGGCTCCAGGCAATCTGTCATCAAGCAATGAACTTCAGTTGACACCCTGTATTTGAGTACTTGTACATCATGTTGCAACCCAGTAACTTCAATCTTTTTTTTCAGGTAGGTGTCTGTGTCCAATTTAAATTCTGCTTGCCTAAG
>NW_010113503.1:0-12954 GCF_000699245.1 Pterocles gutturalis | reverse complement strand
CTGAAACTGCCCTAAGCTTTCACACCTGTACAAGTGACATTTTCTCATTTAACTTTTACCCATTTCTTATTGTATATAACTTAAGTGAATTGTTCTAATAATATTGACATTAGTTTTCTGATAATACATTTTGGAATTGTTTATAAGTCCTTGAACTCTGTATTTTATGATGCAGAATTATCGGGTATGACAGGATATGTACAAGACTTGGCCTTAGTTGTTATGCTCTAGTATCTAAGGAATTCTGAATAAAATGCTATGAGACTGAAAACACAAAACGAATTTGTCATTGACATACACAGTGTAAGAAGGTAGTAGAGATGTCCTTTAAGTTAACCTAAAAAACTGCTTTCAAGTTTCTGAAATAGTAGTAAGGTTTCCCAGCATGATACTTGTTTTTTGGGGTTTGTTTTGGTTTGTTTTGGTTTGATTTTTTCCCCTTTATCAGCCAGGCTTGCAATGCTTTTTAGCTTTTCCCAACAGTTTCCGCAGATCTTCCACCTGAAAAGTTGCCTCAGACCTTTTTCCCCATTATCCCATCTTCTGATTTTACCATAAACATTTCCTGATCTCTTATTAAAAAGTGCCACTGATTCACAAAAACGATCCTTTGTATTACTCCACTACCCGTGACGAGCAGAATCTTGTCAGTCTTTATATATCAAAAACAAACAGTAAGTGATTCTTAGACTAGCTTGACTCATTTTTGTGACTTTATTAATCATAATCCTTAAATATAAAATGTTTGCTGCAAGATAATCATGCTTATAGGACCCTGAAGTTAGACTACTTTCCTGAACTTTCAGCTAATACAGCAGTTGTCTGTTTTTACATTTTATTTCATTTATTTATTCAAACTGTTATTCTCTTGCCATTGTGAAGTGAAATAAAGTGATATGAAGATTTTGACCTTGCAACACAGTAAAATGTAACAGGCTGTGTGTCCTGGTGTACATTTCCAAGTGTGTAAACCTGCTGGTGAAATACTTGAGAAATACTGTTGTTAAACTAAATATGGTTTTTTTTGCTTGTTGTTGTTGTTTGTTTGTTTTTTGTTTTTTTGATTTTTGTTTTTTTTTTTTTTTTTCATTAGAAGATCCCTTTAGAAAGTCATATTCCTAGACCCATCTGAAACTATTTTTGAACAATATTGATTTTGGAGACACATATTTTTTCATATGTTCTCTGACAAAAACTTAATGTAAAGCTTGAATAGCTACAGAATTTATGTATATAAAAATCTATATAAATAAAGGTATATGGCCATCTAGCTTGTTCTAGCTTTAAAATATCTACATAGAAACAATGTTTGAAGATATATAGTCTGCCTTTGAGTTTAACAGATTTGAGATTTTGCATTTATTCTTTCCTAATGTTTGCAAGGACCGTGTTCATTGTTAGTCTTGTCTTTTATGCCACTTTCATAAAACTGGTGTTTCCCATAAAAGATCAAACTCTATTCTGGTTGGTAACCTTAATGACACAGACATCCTTAGAATGAAATTTCTAAAAGTAACAGAACATATTTTGATTCATATTTCTCTTGTTTCTTTAGTTGTATGGGAATATACAAAAGGCAAAGCTACTGTCTATACATTCCCTACATATTAACAAACTAAAAAAAAGTCTCTTTCATTTGAAACAATTTGCTTTTGAACCAGCTTTATGATATTGCTTGTCCTTGCTTTTGGATAATTTTAAATGTTTTGGGAGGAAATATAATATAATGTGAAAGTAAAAGTAAAATGCCTCCTAATACAGTGACAGAACACAGTGGGATACTCATTCAAACCTAAAATTAGTGATCCTTTTGAACTAAGAAAGACAAAAACATAATAAATAAAGCCATTTAATCCTTTAATGGTGGTCACTTCTAGTCCTCTCATGGGTTTAAGGGCCTTAAAATGCTCACTGTATGTGAAATATGTAAAGCCACTATAAAATGTAGTGAATGTTCTCTCCCCACAAGAGAAGCACTTTAAAAAAAAGGAAAAAAATATTTATATTAGATGGAGACCAAAACATTCTGGAAATTTTATTATTTGATCACTCCAAGGAAACTGAGTGTGTTTCCTAAGATTCACACCTTAAAGTAGGATGGCTTCCTGAAGATATTCAAGAAAAATACTTTCCATAATAATTTCTCTGTCAAAACTGAAATATTAGATGAGCTAAAGTATATCTTTCCAAAGAAGTGAATATTGATATAAAGATTTGCAGTGATGAAGAATTCATTTTTTAAATGCCATAATTTTAAAGCTTTTTCATTACAATAATAGTAAAGCCTATTGAAAACAACTTAGCCTGAAATAAGCTTTATCAAGTTAAATTTCAGGGGATTTCATTGAGGTCAAAGCAGTGGATGATAAATACCTAACTTAAATATGATTCATTTTTTGCTGCTCCTTAACAGAACTTTGAATTCAATTCAGCTGAACTCCAGTTTGAAATCCTCAGAAACTTCTTTTTCAAAATTTCAGACTCTGTCCAGCTATGCTTTTTTATTACTAGTGTCAAAATGCTGTGGCACTGGAGAACAACTAGACCCATTTTACACAGCATGTAAACTAAACTGAACTCATAGAATCACAGAATCATAGAACGCTTTGGGTTGGAAAGGACCTTAAAGATCATCTAGTTCCAACCCCCCTGCCATGGGCAGGGACACCCTCCACTAGACCAGGTTGCTCAAAGCCTCATCCAGCCTGGCCTTGAACACCTCCAGGGATGGGGCATCCACAACTTCCCTGGGCAACCTGTTCCAGTGTCTCGAGACCCTCACAGTGAAAAATTTCTTCCTAATGTCTAGTCTAAATCTACCCTCTTTCAGCTTATACCCATTACCCCTTGTCCTCTCACTACACTCCCTGATAAAGAGTGCCTCCCCATCTCTCCTGTAGGCCCCTTTCAGGTACTAGAAGGCTGCTGTTAAGTCTTCTCAGAGCCTTCTCTTCTCCAGGCTGAACAACCCCAACTCTTTCAGCCTGTCCTCATAGGGGAGGTGCTCCAGCCCTCTGATTAATTTCATGGCTCTCCTCTGGACTCTCTCCAATATGTCCAGGTCTTTTTTGTGTTGGGGGCCCCACATGTGAACACAGTACTCCAGGTGGGACACAACTGTGATGTCTCAAGCTGCTGCATATATAGAGATATATGGAAGCTTTGCAGTTAAAACTGAAACCAGTCAGAAGTCCATACCTGAAAAGCAAGTTCTCTGAGGTTTAACGCAATCTCTTCTCCAGGACTGCAAACTTAACCCACTCCTTTGGCTTATGGAGTTTTTTCACAGGAAAGCATCTTTACTAATATACAAACTTTACTTACTGCACCATCATGCAGCTGCATAATTTTTTGAGCATACATAATTTTATTTGACTATATACATGGTGCTTCTAGAGTAAAATGTTGATCCTTCTATTTATCCCTGGTGCCCAAACACAGTGAAAACAAAATTTCTCTGTCCCCTAAAAGCTGCCTTCTTCCAATTTGATCAATGATCAACCTACATGCATGATTCAGTTTTTAAGTAAATGTCAGGTGAAAAGTTCCAGCAGGAAATAGCTAGTAGCCTGAGCCCCAACAGGGGGAAAGTTTCCTGGAATTGGTCAATATTGTAAAAAACGGTTGGATTTTCCACTCAGTATCTTGTAAGAATGTTGAAAATTCATTTTAAGATATAGTGATGCAGCGTGGTCTCACTAGGAAGTGCAGTTTTTCCTCATATAAGTTTGCAATCTCATTTACTTGTGTAGACTCACTCATCTGAATGTAATCATGTTACTTATCTTTTAATTTTGTGTGTGACAGATGTACATCAGAAATGACATACAAGTGGGACTACCGTATATTAAATCACTTTAATCATGTTTAAATATTTCAAGGTTTGGTCTTCTGTACAAAGCTGGCTCTTAAACAGGCAAACTAAAAAAAACATAACAAAGTCATAGTTACATACCTATCTTTAACTTTATAATTGACCTTAAAATAATACAATTATTTCCCACAGTTAAGATGCCCCAGCCAGCTGTTTGATTATTTTAAGAGTGATAGAAGAATTGTATTGCTTATTGAGGAAAATATATATTTTCTCCCTATGCAAGGGGAAATTAGAGTATTTTAAAAATTATATTTATAATTTCATATTTCATCTTAATAGAGGTATTACTATGCTGTCTCAGACACAATGCCTAATTAGATTTCATCTCATTTGGTTACAGGCCACAAGGACCTGGTCTTGGATCAAAAATCCAGAAAAACTGTTCGAATGTCTTCCATGACGTCAGGTGTACCTTAATTTCCTGTAGCATTGTCATTTGTGGTGATGATACTTCTGAAGACAGGGGTTCTTCCAGTGTCAGTAAGGCTATTGCTACTTCATATCAGGGGGGTCTTCTAGTGGCAATAAGACTGGTAGTACTTCAGGTGAAATCATGCCTATCTTGTCTATGAGTCCCTTCTCCACCATCAGACTTTATGACATTTGTTGGAAACACCTTATTACTGCCACTAAAATCTTTCATGTCTGGGCCTACTTCTTCAGAATAGTGACACATAATACTCTAACAAGTTGTGAAGATTAACCACGTACTTAAGAACACTCTGTGAAAGAAATATTTTATAAAAAATACAAATGTAAGAAAATAATTTTATGCAAAAAAAAAATTACATATCCTCCCCAAAAATGAATGCATACATTCAAAATAACATGTATAAAACTTGTGTAGATAAGTCACTTTTAACATATCTAAATCTCAAAGTCTTTATATGCCATTTTCTACATATGTTTTTAGGGACTTGCCGAATCTGTCATCATCAGAGCAAGCCTGACACAGTTTAATGCTGGGTCCAACCAGTGTAGATACACACAGAAACACATGTATACAATACATGTTCACTTGTATACATAGCCAGCCACACTGATCAACACATACAGGCACATGCAACACTTGCACACACACAAACAACACCAACAGCCTCATCCTGTTCCCTTCTCTGGATAATCAGGATAAAGATCTATTAGTGGGAATACATAGAAGTATATTATGTTCACCCCTCCAGCAGCTGGGATCAGACACTCAATCTGCCCAATTGCTTCCCCTGGATCCTAGTTTCCCCGGTTGGTGGCACCTGGGCATACCACCTCCAAGACCACAATCCCACAATCTGCTTGTGGTATTCAGACCTACACATGAACACGTACACAATAGCTACCCCTTCAGTAGGTGGTATTAAATGCACCAGTGCTAGATCCTCCTTCTCCCCCATTGTCCTCCACATATATATTCATACACACACACAGATCTCCCAATCAGCCTCCAGAGCCCACACTCTCTCCAGCAGTTGACTGGTCCCTCCAGTAGCCAGCTCCTCCAGCTGCCTCAGCCACCCCCCTCCCACTACACACACCCCCACACACACCCTCCACACCCACACACCCACAGATATCTGATCCTAACTACTAACCAGCTAGTCTAACTTGATATGCGCTAGTGATCATATGCCGATTTATGTACCCACACTCATCATCATTGCTGGTCACCCAGACACACCGACCCTCCTGTACTCTAGTCACTGGCACTTAGACCTCCCATAAACATACAGGCACACACAAGAAAGCCCCTCACACAATAAAATAGTTAGAAATTGAATTTAGTGAGAAGATAGTACTGTGATGATGGAGTGTAGGTCATGGCCAAGCATTGTGCAAGCAACCAGCATCTCATGACCCCTTCTCCCTCTAGAGAACAAGTGTTACGAGGAGTGGCTGAGGGAACTGGGTTTGTTTAGTCTGGAAAAAAAGGAGGCTCAGGGGAGACCTTATTGTTCTCTCCAACTACTTGAATAGAGGCTGTAGTGAGGGGGGTGTCTGTCTCTTCTCCCAAGCAGCAAGTGATAGAACAAGAGGAAATGGCCTCAAGTTGTGCCAGGGGAGGTTTAGGTTGGATACAGGGAAAATTTCTTCACTGAGTGTGTTGTCAAGCACTGGAACAGGCTGCCCAAAGAAGTGGTTGAATCATCATCCCTGGAGGTATGTAGATGTGGCGCTTAGGGACATGCTTTAGTGGTGGACTTGACAGGGTTAGGTTAATGGTTGGACTGGATGATCTTAGGGTCTTTTCCAACCTAAATGATTCTATGATTCTATTTTTCCATGCTTGCTACTCCCCAAAACACCTCAAACACACTTTCCTCTCCTTTGGTCCTTCCCTAAATATCCTATTGTCTTGTACAATCTCCAGAAGTGCTTCTCCTGCATCTAATCGCAAGTCCCACACCCCTGTAGGCAGTAACCCCCCTCAGTCCAAAAGGTGAACCAGAGAGCTCCTCCCTCTGACTTCTCTGATAAGTGTCACACATGGCCACTGGAACTGGGGTCCCCTAAGATGGCCCAGGGAGGGCAAGTGGTGGGTGTCTGATGTTTCTCTGAGTGGCTGACTGGGTTTCCCCTGCATCTTGTTCTTCTTCCCTGCTCCTTCATGTTTGTGAAGACGGACCTTTTACAGGTTCCTCAGTCTCCAGCAATGGGGAGCTGGGAATAGCTGCACAAGGGTATTATTTGGGGTTTTGCACGTGCCATTGTTCCTCCCTGCTGCTGTGTATGTGGAAATGAACTTTTTATCATGTAACTGGACACAAATCACTCAGTTATACCATGAAATGACAAACGAAATGTTTGACTGTGGCTGTCCATCACCGGATGAAAATTAGTACTGGATACACCTATTTGTAACCTGTCTCAGAATCTTGACAAAGGTATCTTAAACATGCATCTGATTACTGTGCTGAGAGTTGTCCATGATCGCTAAGTATGCTTTTCCTACTGAGTCCAGTTTTCAACTGGTTTATATAAGAACAGATATTTTAATCACTTTCTTGTGGTAAAGCTGCACAGATCTTGCGATGACAACTTCATGTTCCTCTTCACCCTCTTTTCATGTCTTCCCTGTCTTAATACTATTGGTAAGACTAAAGTCCTACAGCAATGGAGAAACATCAAGATTAGTAGAAAAGTCACAATGTTATGTGATTTATCTAAAGTCTTTGTCTTGCAATAAGATAAATAATACTATATTATTTATTAATAATCTAAACTAATATAAAGGAACATGGATCCAGAAAATACAGGAAAATAAAATCACAGAGTCAATCAAAGAAATTTAAGGATTTATATACAGAGCAACTTTAATTAACCTAGGTCTATATTAGAAGCTAAAGCTAGCATAGTCATGTCAGTCAAACAGATTTTAGACAGACGTGAAGTGACAATTGACATGCAGGTGCAAGACCCCTGTTACAATGATGCCCTCCAGCTGCTCATTATTACCCTTTTGCCAGCAGAACTGGAAGGGCTGTAACCTCCAGCAGAGTGGTTCCCCTGATTGATCCCTCATCCTCTTCAGGCAAATACACCCAGGTAAGCACAAGCAATTTAAATAGTTGGCTTGAGGCTAAGGACAGATATCCTCTTTCAGATCTAGCTGTGCTGATGGCTGTTGTTCCTAGTCTTCTTTATGCTGGAGTCTATGCCACTCAAAATGTCCAACCAAGTTGTAGATGTTGCACAACTGCTTCTGAGAGAAGCTGAGACCTGCTTCACACTGTTTAAGCTCATTTGTTAACTGAGCAGATTCTGTGGTACTCTCTGTTATAAGCAGCCTAGTGTGTTTTCCTGTATCATTTAGAAACTTGACTGTATTTCTTCTGAATGTGGATTAGATAGAATTTGCCAGAAACGCTTTACTGGCTGAGCTGTGGAAAGGAATAAGCTCCAGCCAGTGAAAAGGGGACAGATAACTGCCACTGCTATATCAGCACCTGCAGAGGTGTCTGTTTATAGCTTGAGGCAGTTAAGAGGAGCAAGAGATGGGATCCATGATTGACATACTTTTGTTCACAAGTGAAGAGGCTTTACAGACACCATTATAAAGCTGCATTAGTTTTGTTTGAGTCACATGTTAGAAAGACATTTTATACTTGTATAAAGCACACTTTTTCATCCATGTTAGTATTATGCTGCCAGCAAAATATTTGATATTGCGTCGGAGCTCAGGTTCCAAATGTACGACCCAAACAAACGCCCTAACTAAAATAAAACTGCACTAAAAACAATATATAATAAGACACTTTTACTTATGTTTTATCAGCTGGTATCAAACCTGAACCTTATCTAATTTAATGAAATTAAGTGTCAGGATGAGGGTGTCCCTGTCCATGGCAGGGGGGTTGGAACTTGATGATCTTTAAGGTCCTTCCCAACCCTAACAATTCTATGATTCTGTGATTCTGTTGCTGAACCTGCCTATTAAAACCACAGTTCTTTCCTCCTATTGAAGTCCAGACTTTTCAGAATGTGAGAAAGGAAGATTCAGCTCGTTGAGCTTTTAAACAGAGGAAAATTTTTTTATGGATAAATCTAACGTCTGTTTTATTAAATACAAGAAAACATCTTAGAACTGGAAAACTGGATTTTAGTATTTGTGTCACACTGAACACAAAGATTTTGTTAGAACTTAGTGTATTATAAATGCATTAGCTGAAAATATTGTGTTCATTTTGTAACTGTGTTAAAACTGCTGCTAGGCAGCAGTGTTACCTTGGTCTGAAGGGATTTAGCAAAACAGATTTTTTGCTCAGGCCTCTTCCAGCCACACAGTAAAGAGGGCCTAGGATTCCAGTCAGCAATTCTTTGAGTGAAATGAATATGATTTAATAAAATTTACTGAACACTTATTCAGCATTATTCCAAAGAAATTTACATGACCTTAAGTGACCTAATAAAGAGGCATCATGAATACAGTAGTAAGGTGTAGGGGAACAAGAGGATGTTGAATTAGGCCAACTGTTTACCGGTTGGGGAATCACTGGGTGGTTATGATCATTGATGAGGGTAGGACTGAAAATCGTTGGAATGTTTCTTTGTGCCCTACTAATCATACCATGCCTGCTATCGTGCCTTCAAAAGATGTTAGAACACACGGTGCAACATGTCCTTGTTGTAGAAAAACAAAAAGGGGGAATTGTAGGGGAACGAGAGGATGTTGAATTAGGATTTGACTTCTGGGACATGAAGCTTTTCCCTTAAGAGACCGGAAGAAGAAGGCCTTGCCCTTAAAGAAAATGGAAAAGGAGGTGATGGAGGACCTGACATGGCCGGAAGGAGAACCGATTGGAATGTAAACAAGGGAACGAATCTGCTAGAAAGTAGTGTGTTGTTTTTAGTTAATAGCCAATAAAAATTCTGTAGATGACGTATTCACAGTAGTAAAAGACAATAAAAGTAGTTGTAAAAGAGCAATAAAGTGATTCTTCTTCACCACCTGCCGGAGTTCGCTCTTTGATTCTGCTGCCACTGGAAGCTTCATGTCCCGGAAGTCAAATCCTAATTCAACATCCTCTCATTCCCCTACAGGGAGGTCTTTATAATAGTCCAGCAACTTTGTGCTAGGATTGTTAGCAGAAACTTAAGCTGATATCTTCATTGATAGTTATGGCACTTACATGAATGTGAAATCAAACTGGTACTTGTGGATTAACATGCACTATAATCACACAGTCATTTTGTGATATGGAAATACTCTAATTTTTTAAGTTTACCCTGCAGTGGCATTAACTCTGTCAAATTCTACTTTTACTGGTGCTCGTGTCCCCTTTAGAATATAAACATAAAGTAAATCAACTACATGTTGATTAGCATTAATGCCTTTCTCCAGTAGCCCTGAGAATCATAAGTGAAGTAATGTCTTTGTACATGAAATAAACACCTTTAAAGATAAGCTACAGTGAAAGCTTCAGTCTTAAATGCTGAAAAAATTACTGAGATATTTAGTTCCATATATCATTGCTAGTTACATGAATGTTAGATTAACTTTTACCTTGATTACAGAAACTTCTCCTTTAGTCTCTCTGATGCTAATCTTGGCTCTTTAATCTATTCAAATCACAGCTTCTAAAATTATCTCCCTTGCCTCTCATTTCTTCTGTTACACATCAATAAAGAGTCCCGGTACTGGTGCCCTCTTCCACAGTGTATTAGATATAAGATCTTCATCTTCTTCAAGAACTTCACAGTTTAGACCTAATTTTGTTTTATGATATCTCTTAATCTCTTCTCTGCATTACCACAGATGAAGGTGTTAATGTTCTGTTCTCTCTCCAAATTCTACTTCAGATGTTAATGCTGATTCATTTGTGTGCAGTATACTGCCTGTTCCAAAATTTTCTTATTTGAAACTTAAAAAATTCTTCTCTGAAGTTACTAATAACTATAACAATAAGGGAATAAGGGAGAATAAAAAGCAGTGTAATAAAGGTTCAAGTTACTATTTCTTAAGTTTCTCCCATTCCTACTGAGAATATAGCATTGCCACATTTTGTGCCGTAGAAACATTCACTGATAATTATTACTAAACGTTGATAATTAATAATAATTGATAATACTGTACCTACCCCTCATTGTCTTACTCATGGAATACTCTCAAGAAAGTCCCTATTTAGCAAAATGTTTTACTGTAATATGAAATAGGAATGTATAAGCCCAAAATAAATACTTCAGGTTATGTTCCTAAAACTGTATTTACAGTTGTAAATGTGTACACTAATAGCCTGCTTTTCATAACAACTGGGTGTTCAGAGTCTTTCACTGGAGTTGCTAGGTGCTGGAAATGAGCTTTCCAAATGGAAAGCCAAAAACATTCTGTCTCCCTTCTGAAACCATTTCTTGTGTATTACATATATGCAGTAGCATTAATTGGCTTGCTTATCTGTTAACTCTCTTTGCAGCCCTCAGTACAAAATGGCTCTTGGAACATATTTCAACATTCATTAATTCTGACAATTTATCATCACTACCACATAGTTAGTGTGTCAGTGACAACAAGTCTCACAGAGAGCTTCTAAATGATGTCCCCTGGGATGACATTCTGTGGCATACTCAACCTTATTGGTAAGGTCAGTGACACAGTTCTGCTTTCAACAATGTAATCCAGGCAAAGAGTGACAGCCAGACTATTCAGCATGACAGAAATGAGGAAGGTTTGAAAAGGCTTTTCATTTGTAAATGACAGAAACAAGCCATACTAGGAATTCCAAACTTTGTCCAGCTAGGGGCATCTCTGAACAGAATGTATCACTTCTTCTTAAACTGATTTAAGAGGCAGAAGGTGAGATGCTAGTGTTTTGGCTCCGTCATTCCCAGTATAACCAAGTAGAAAGGTATTCTTATAGAAATTGTTTATGCCTTCCCAATGATTCTGACATCAATCTATGGATTTATAATCCTTCCATAAGGAAATATCACTTGCTATTAACAGTCTTTCTAGTAGTTTATTTCCTACCGTGCTCTTTTAGCAAGGACAGCACCACTCCATGGTCTTTCATGCCTGCTGTATTTCACCTATACCTCGCTACTTCTGGTTATGTAGTTAAAGACTCATCTCCCAACACATGAAGGAACTTGGAACAATGTTAGATGGAAGAAACCAAATAACTCAAGACCCCCTCCTGGAACTATCAGAGGAACATCAGCTCCATGGCTCAGATGTGACATGCTTCGCAAAGGGTCAAGGGAGGGGCATTATGGATCAGTGAAGAGTTACTGCCTACAGGGCTGTGGGAATCATTACAGAATGAGGGGAAGAGCATTTATTATGTGATGTTTAGGAGAGGAACCAAAGGCAGGGAATGGAATAGATCAAGGTGTTTTGAGAAGAAACAAGCATGGGAAAGCAGATGTATAAGAGGAGAAAGGGGCCGGTCATGTGTAAACAGGTGGCTGGTCAGTATGCTTGTCTGGCTCTGCCCTCCACCTGGTCACCAAAGTCTATCCTGCCTTTTAACAGAACTCCATTTCTAATGGTTTTCCTAGATGAAGGACACCCTTATGATTTGTGTGTATGTGTGCATAGGAGGTTTAAGTGACAGCAAGCAGAGTGAAGACCACAGATCACAGGCAGGGGGATGTGGGTAGGTCTGAGTACTAACAGATAGAGTGGGGCTGCAGGCCTCAGCAGCTTGTCCGTCTGGCTGCTGGATAGACAGCATAGACAGATAGAGTATCTAAGACCACCTTTTGGAGGGATCCATAGTGTATGTATGTACACATATACTTCCACCCCTGCCCACTAACTGGTCTGATCAGCCAGATTAGAGTACAGGGTGAGGCCACTGGAGCTGTTGGTGGAAGTGCTCCGTTTTCTGTCTGTGTTGATCCACGTGGCCTGTTGTGTGCATATGCATGTATGTATTGTGTGTATGTGCAGACATGTGCCTACTGGGACTCAGACTCATTACTGGCTGGACCTGGAAAACATGGAGCTCAGCAGTTTCAACTCTGTTAGGTCATCAGATTTGACAGCTCCTAACAATTTCAACTTTACTTCTTCTTGTCCTTGACATTTACTCTTCTCACTACCACAGACTTACAGGTTGTCTTGTTCAGCAGCAGCAGAGGTAATAATGGCTTTATTTAACAGAATTCAGGCCTATTCAGATCCCATCTAAGAGAAAAAAAAAAAAGTCTCACCCTTGCTTTAATTGTATAGATGTAAATATTTTTCTGTACTTTACATAAAGCCTCCAGCTTTTGAGAAAATTAAAAAAAAAAAAAATTAAAAAAATCCTCAATGTCACTTATGCCACATATTGAGATTATTTTAATAAAGAAATAATTTAATTTGAAAAGGAAGCAAATAAATGGACATTCATATGAGACATATAAAAGGCATTGAAGATATCCCCTGATGTTACATGAGCTCTCTTCAAACTGTCACTGAGTAACAAGTGTTGGTAATAATGTGTTCCTTTTCACCACAATAATCTCAGTTATTAAAGCTTTTAAGAAAAACAGTAATGACTACTGTGTAATTAAAAAGAATGCAAGGAAATAGTTCTCTCAACACTGAAACAAATTACTTCCTTGCCATCCTGAATTTCACAGAATCACAAAATCACAGAATG
>NW_010113502.1:0-20103 GCF_000699245.1 Pterocles gutturalis | reverse complement strand
TTAAGCTGCCACCTCTCCAGCCCTTTTTCTTTTGCCACCCTGTCAGGGGGCTGGCAGCAACCAGGAAAACCATGGGGAGAGGAAATGTGGGGAGACACAGGCACGAACCCCCTTTTTCTTTTCTAAACTGGGTTTATTCTACACATTTTTTTTAAAACAACATTCATAAAACATTAAATACAAAAAAATGTGCTAATATGGGGTAGGGTGTGGTTTTGATTTTTTTTTCCGTATGCCAACAATCAGAAATTCACATTTCGAAAGGACAGTCATACTTTTTAAGACACACATTCAAATACTTGCAGATACAAAATTTTAAGGGAATATAAATTGCTTACAAGGAGCAGATGTAAAAAAAAAAAAAAAAAAAAAGGAATAATTTTAGACTTTAGACCTCGCAGGACCTGGTTTTGGAAAAAAAAGGGGTTGCATGGCATGGCACGGGATCCATTGACCGGGGCTGATGGCAGCAGGCTTGGAAGTCCTGCTTGAAAAAACAAACCATCTCACGAATTGCCCAAAACAGCCAGAAATTCAAGCCTCTGCCCCCAGTGCTCTTTTGTGGAGTCGGCTCCAAAATCCACCCATCTGAAAGCAAATATTTGGCTTCGTCCTGCAGGATTTCAGGGGAGGAGAGCGGGGTCATTTCCTAATTCCTCAAGTCCCGTCTCCCGCGTTACCGGGTTCGAATGGCTGAAACAGGATCCTCTGGGAAAGCTCAGTCCTCGAGAAGTTGTGTCCTTGCCCAAAACGATCGGACTGAACGCACTCGGCAGCCCCAAACCCAACGGCATTCAGGCAATCCAGCCGTTCCCCACCAGCAGCGGAGCGTTGACGTGACTCAAAAACCTACTCCAGTAACCAACTCGTCTTACATCCCACAATTAAAAATGTAAAACAAACAAACAAACAAACAAACAACTTTATTCCTTAGTAAAATAGGTAAAATAGTAAGAAGTCTTGCATCTAACACTACGGTTAAGAGCTACACTTGGCGGTCAGAGGTGAGCGTTGGGAAAGATGCTACAAAAAGAGGAGAAGCTTTGGAGGTACCAAACCTCCTTCTAAAGCCACGTTTTGCAGAAAATGGGAGGGACTGTGTTGACTTTCCTTCCCTGCCTTGCCTCTGTTGGGAGTGAGGACCCCAGCCCCACGCTTGACGGTGCCGGTGCTTTGCCTTGGCGGCGGCATGGCTGTGGTGGGAAGAGGCGATGCTGGGGACACTCGCAGTGTCCGTCCTTGGTGGGAGCACGAAGGGCATTGCAACGTTTGCAAAAATAAAACAACCAACCATCCCATTCCAAAAGGGGTTGTGCGGGGTGAGCCAGTCCAAGCCCAGCGATAACCAGGACTAAAGTCCACGGAACTGCCGTGCCAAGCTGATAATGCACCTGGAGGGACACTGACCCCCCAGCCATGGGGACGGTCACCCCTGCAGCCCACTGCGAGCTGCATGGGATGGCAGCTCCATCCATCCCCAGGTCTGCTTTCCTTCCAAGGGCTCTCGGAAAGAAGGGAAACGACTTTATTTTGGTTCGTTGCTTGGCGGTGGAGCCCTTCTAGAGTGCTGGCTCTGTCCCCAATTGGGGGACACAGAGGACATTGGAAGAGTATTTAAGGAGCACTTGTCCATCACATTGTTCTCCCCAAAGGTTACAAGAGATTTAAACAAAAGCACCCCAAAGAGCTGCCCGAGTGCAGATTTTCGTGGCAAGAAGGCAGCGGCTCCGGCGGGGCGGGGGAGCTGCCCCGGTTGGCAAAGGCACCGGGGCTTTCACAGTCATTCCCGGGTTCTGCTTCCAGCTGGATGAGGAGAGGTGAAGTCTGCCAGCAGGAAAATTATTGAAGCTCAAATAACCAAGGTAACCCCCAAACAAAACTCTGTTGGGTCCAGAGGCACAGGAAAGCTGGGTAACGGTTTGCAGTGAAGGATGGGGGGACGGGACGGGTCTCCGCTGGGTCCGTCCTCATCTGCATCCAGAGGATTTGGTCCAAGTTCACATTTACACAGGTTGTTACTCAGGATTGTATGGCTGTGTCCAGATGCAGATGTCAGCCAGGGTTCAAATCCACCCTAAGCCTCCCGAGATGCTGAACTGGAGGGATCTGAGCAAGCGTAGACGAGACCCTCAGCACCAAATCAGACTGCCCAGAGCAAATTGCTCTTAGCACCAATGTACCAACGCCAAAAGAGACCCTCTATTGCTGTGCAAAGTGTTCCTGCGGCACTGGCATGCAGGGAAGGGCAGGAATGTCCCTGCCCACCTCCGTCTTCCCAGCTCCTCCGGACCCGGCAGCTCAGCCCGGAGGGTTGCAGAGCTCCTCGCCCGCCGGCGTGGCCAAAGCAGCAGCCCCAAAGCACCATGATGGTGGGAGGCAGAGACAAAAACGTCTCGAAACTGGGGGGTCTCCAAGCCCTACGGTACCACAGCAGACCTCAAGCTTTGGTGGCGATGAGGATGTGGCCCTCCCACAGCAGGCAAAGGTTAGGAAAGCTCCACTCCAGACAGTGAGTAGCCAGAATTTGTGAAATTTCAGCTATGGGACTTAGAAACGTGGATTTCCGTGGCCACAGGACCCCAGGGCATGCTGCAATGAAGTAGTTCTGCCGGATGGTTCCAGCTTTGTTTCACAACTCGAAAAAGCTCTAAGCCATGAATCACGACAATTCCTGGGCAGCCCTGCAAGGCTAAAAACCCAACAACCTCCCCAGCCCGTCCTGCCTGGCCATCCCTCTCCATCCCTCGGCCAGAGCAAAAGGAGTTAAACCTGGTGCCTCACTCAGCAGCAGGAAAAAAAAAAAAAAGAAAAGACAACAACTTGGTTTTGAACACCCTTGAACACCCTCAAGCGAAAGATTTAGCAAGGCAGCCCCAGCCAAGCCCCGAGCAGGTCGCTCCCGGGACACGTCCCACGCTGGCTGTACACTTACATAAGGATACGCGCGTGCCCGCAGCTCTCCAAACACCCCGGGCGCCGGGCAAGGCTGAGCCCTCCCCGCTCCCTTCCACCCCAGGAGGGACTCGACCTGCTCCCGTGGCCTCGCTGCTCCCAAAAATGTCTTAGCCTGGAGCGTCGGGCTCCCCCTTCCCCTCCCGCAGCAAGGGAGCGGGGCAGGAATCACAGCCTGGCACTCACAGGGGAGGGAGAAGTTTGGTTTTGGTTTTTTTTTAAATTAGAAAACTGAATAAAAAGTAGTTTTCACCATTAATGCTCCCTCCCATCCAGCCCTCGCTCGCCCAGAGGAAGAGGTGGATGTGCTGGGCTAGGATGAGCGGATCCCGATGGGAAGAAACAGGAGGGGGTTTAGGATGAAGCTTTTTCCACCAGGTAGGGACCCATTTGGCGTCACAGCACAGGCTCAAAGGCTGCTCCAGAGACCAATGCCATTTCTCCCTCTTTATAGACACTCACATCACTACTATCCCACCTCTCATGTGCCACAACTCTGCAAAAATTCTCACAAGCTGCTCGACATTCAAAGGACAAACTAGCTGCACGGCAGCAGGATTTAGCTGACAAACCACCCCCAAAATCCTCCCCTTCGTGTTGACAGACTGCTCCAACCTTTGCCCTTCCTGTTCCCATCCGTGTTTGCCGACAAGGCCAACCTCTCCTTGCTGTTGCTCAAACACGCCGTCCCCGCCGCAGAATTTGCCCTCATCTTGACCAAGGGCACGATCTCCATCAGCCAGAGCTGCTGAGACTGGGGGTGGGGGGCTGGTACCAGCCATTGGTCCAGGATAGGATGAGTTCTGACCAAACTCAGGGTCCATGAATGCCCCCTGTCACTCCAAATCTCCTAGAGGGTCGATAGTAAGAGCTGCGGGCAAAGAACAAAATTTAGGGAGGCTGAACGTGGGGACCTCCATCCCTCCTGGGAAGAGCGCCGGCTCCCAGCTGACCCAGAGCTGGTCTGATGCCGTCGCGGCATTGAAGCATCCATTGCACCAAACACCGGCTCCTCCTGGGGCAGAGACCGTTGCAGGCAGGTGGAGCATTTAAGGCAAGTGGAAAACAATAGAAATTTGGGATTTAAACCATAAATCGCCATATGAGCCAGTGAGGTTTTACAGCCACAAAACCTCACACAAAGTTGGGTTCAGTCATCGGCACACTCTGCCCTGCAGCCACTCACTCGTTCCGGCCAGGTGTGGGTTTTGGCTCTGCTCTTGGACTGAAGAAACTACTTCTTGAATTTAAATCCTTCATAAGCTCTCCTTTGGGGGGCCATTAAGGTAAAAAAAAAAATATTTAAAGAATTTAATTGAATTTCAATGTGAAAAAAAGCCCGAAAACTCACTGAAGGCGTTACAATGCAACATATTTCTTTCCTTCAGCTGTCAGATGGCTTTGGAGATGTCCCAGTGCCAATGCTCCTGCCTGAAAAGCATCACTTTAATGCCCTGCCTTAGGCTAAGCCTGACGGGTCCCACCGCAGCTGGAGCACGGTGGCTCGGCATCCCCAAAGCTGGGGTGCAGGCATGCCTTGCCTCCCCCTCCTGTGCCCTCCTAAACCAAGCGCCGGGTCAGCAGAGCCATAGCAGACGATGCAACACAGGCAACGAAGGGTAGTAACAGTCACAGAAAAGCATATCAAAGAGAGAGACAAACGGACATCTCGTTTTACAGTCACCAACAGACACGTCACAGCACACGGGTTAATTTTCCAGCTCGTAGGGGGACAGGAGGGCCACAAGACCACATAATGCACGAGCCAACACAGATTCAAACCAGGGCCAGAGGGGCATGCAGGATCCTATCTACAAAGGTCCCGCTGCTGCCCGCGGGAGGGGAGCCTCCGCCGAAACCGAGTTTCCCCAGCAAAGCTTTGTCGTGATGTTACAAACCCCCACACTCACCCAGGGATGCTTCCCACAGCACACACCCCTCTTTAGGCTTCTCATTTTTTAATGACAGGTGAATAACATAAAAAAAAAAATCAGATGAAGGATGATTTTGCAGCCAGGATAAGTGTGAGCTTTGTTCCTTGCTCTCGCCTGGGTTATTATGCCCAGGAAAAGGTACCTCAGTCCCATGGGCACCCACTGGAGCAGGAGGATTCCCTTGCTCTGCACCATGCTCATTAGTGATGCTTGAAGATGACAAATTTCTCCGCAAGGCTGAGTCCTGCCTTCGCCCTGCACGGTGGGTACCCATGGGCTGGGCTATTTTCTTCCCCTCTCTCCCTCTCCCTCCAGGGACGGCATCGACCCTGCACTGGCAACACACGGGCTACGAGTTCAACGCTGCCAGGGCTTTTAAACCCTTTGGAAACACCAAACTTCCCCTGGCTCATCGTTATTGCTATGTAATACACAACCAGCCCCAAAAAAGAGCGGTGGTACCCTGTGCACCGAGACAGCTGCATCCCCGCATCCGCGGGTACCCCTGTGCCCCAAGCCAGCTGCATCTCTGCATCCTTGGGCGCAGGGAAGCCGCATCCCGGCACGGAGCAGACCTGGGCTCTATCCTGACCCTGCGTGCCTCAACGCCTCCGAAATGCCCGTCTTGGCGGGTTTCACCTTGCAGAGGTGGTCACCCGTGGGCTGCACTGGGAGCTGCCCCCCTCTTTTGCACCTCAAAAGCCCAACCATTAGTTGCTGGGTAAGAAAACAGAGGGGGAAAGTGGCTGAAGCCGCATCCCGGCACGGAGCAGACCTGGGCTCTATCCTGACCCTGCGTGCCTCAACGCCTCCGAAATGCCCGTCTTGGCGGGTTTCACCTTGCAGAGGTGGTCACCCGTGGGCTGCACTGGGAGCTGCCCCCCTCTTTTGCACCTCAAAAGCCCAACCATTAGTTGCTGGGTAAGAAAACAGAGGGGGAAAGTGGCTGAGGGAGCAGCTGGTCTTGTCCCTGTGTTTTTAAGGCATATTTTGCAGGGAGGGAGCGCTCCTGCATGGCTCCATCCTTCGAGCTGGACGAGCTCCCCGTTGTCACCAGCTGCGGCTCCCTGGGTGCGTGGGAGAGCAGCGGCAAAGGACAAGAGAAGAAGATTAAAGCGGGACTCAACGACCATTTATTTGGTTTGTGCGTTGGACGAAAGCAGCGTTTCCTCCTTCAGATCTGCTGGCTCCAGAACAGCCTCCGGTGCTGGACGGGGAGGGGGCTGTCACGCTTGGACATGACACCCCGAGTGACACCGGAGGAGAAGGACGGGCAGCTGCAAGGTTCAACAAGCTCCAGCTGTGGCCTGCTTTAAAAAAGGCATTTATTAGCTGTAAACCTCTGTCATATAGAAAACTGGGGAGAGGAGTGGGAGATTGATCAAGTTTGAATCCTGGTGAGAGTTCTCCTTAGAAAAAATGGTTAGAAAAAAAAAAAAAAAGGTGGCTTGGAAATCAAAACTGTCCCAAAAATGAGCATTTCTGCTAGTTAAAAGGCTTTAACTAGAAGAACTTTTTCTGTTGTTTTGTTGTTTGTTTTTTTTTTTTCCTTTACAAACATAGTGCATCTGTGATCATTGAGAATTACGGTCCGGCTGGAAAAGGGCCTGTGCTTGGGCTATGGAGAGGATGCTGGTGGCAACGGCGAGTGTCGGGGAGTGGAGGGGTTACATGTGTGCTTCGGAGGCGGGACAGCCCGGCAGCATCTCCCCGTTCACCACCGTCTCCGAGACCAGCATCTTGTCTTTGCCGGAATCCAGGCGTTGCTTCTTCAGCATCCTCTGATGGACCAGCGGGACGACGGAGAGCACCAAGCCGCCGATGATGGGGGGGACTCCGGCAAAATAAAAGGCGGCGTCGTAATTCCCAAAATAATCGTTGAGGTATCCTGAAAGACAAAAACAATGGTGGTTATAGTCACGGCAGCTGCAGCTTGCTTCAACCACCAGATTTGGGGAGATTTGGGTTTTTCAAACAATTTTATTTTTTTCCCCATTGCATTCTTCGGAGTTTTTATGCCCTGGATTAAAGGATGTGCGCAGCCAACATTGTGTAGCAAGGAAGCCAAGAAGGAAAGCCTCAGCCATCCTTCCCATTGAACCAGGAGAGGATGGACCATTTATTAGCACTGGAAAAATCCCTCGGAGTTTTCTCCTGAGTAGAGACTTGCCTGGCGATTTCGCCCACGAAAGGAGCCCCGTTGCCCAGCCCTGTGCCCAGTGAAGCCCGAGGCAGGGGGTCCTGCAGCAGCACCAGAACAGTGAGACATCTGCAACCCCCATGTTCCTTCACAAGGGCGCTGAACTGAATTTTGCTGCCAGAAGCAGAAAGATCAGAGGTGCTTATACAGCGTTAGCTCAGCGATTGCTGATGCAGATGCTCCGCTGTTCAAGGGCCGGCTTGGGCAAAGTGCGCGCTGTTAAGGATGCAGTGGTTATTACTGTGCTTAAACACATACCCAGGTCCTGGGAAGACCAAGGCTCGGGTGTCTCCATCTCGAATTTTGATTCAACAATCAAGGGGCTGAATTTACCGATTAGCAATCTGTCCCCAGATATCTAAAAGGACTCCTAGAAAACTAATATCTGCCCATTTTTAGCTCAGCTTAATGTCATCTTGGATTTCTCTCACTGTTCCCCCACTGGTCACCTTTCATGAGCCCCGAGGAAGGCCCTGAGATGCTGCAGGACGTAGCATGGAACGATGCTACACCCATACTTCAAGACCCACGTGACACGATAAACCAGAAAATTTAAAACTGTGACGTCTGGTCTCACGCCAAAATACCACCATGGGTGAAAGCTGCTTCAAGCATCTGCTCCCTCCCAACAGCTGGGTCCAGGTCACCACGGCGCTACTAACCTGCTATCGGCGTACCCGCCGTCATGGGCACGGCCATCAGCCCCATGAGGTACCCTATGGCCTGGGACGCCTGCATGGGCCCCACCAGCTCGAAGGCGATGGGGGCCATGATGGTGGTGAAGAAGCCATCGCAAAGGCCGAGGAAGAGGCAGATGACAATGACGCCCTCAAACCCTCGGCACTGGGGGATCATCATGCACAGGAGGCCCAACAGCATGAAGGACACAACCTGGGGAGACAAAAGGGGGCAGGTCATTGGGGTGCAGGATGAGCAGCAGGACATCTCATGAAGATGACATTGAACAGGTCAATGACATCTTCCCCTCCTCTGGACCCAGCAATGCCATCCATCCTCTGCTCTCGTCTCGAAGAAGCCCTTAAGAATAACCTTTTAAGAAGCTTTAGGAAGGATTAGCTGCTGGATTAGCTTCTGGATTAGCTGCTGGAATTTTTTGTTATTCAAAACCACAACAGGTGAGAGGGTGTCCTGCAGCTTGGGAAGAGTCGGGACCACTGAGTTTGATTGCTGAACAGACACCAAGACCTCAGGTCACGCGCATAACTTCTCTGTACACCTTTCTATAATAAATTTTCTTCCCTAACAGCAGACAAGGGTAATGGTCGGTAAAGGATCTGTGACCTGTGGTTGACAGTTTTCGGGCAGAGTGTGGATACTGATGTAGAGGTGGTACCCCCTGACCTGCAGCAGTTAGCCAGCAGCCACGCAGAGGGTCAGACACAACGTACCTGCAGGTAAATCTTCTTCAGCCCGGGAATGTAGTCACCAATACGGCCTGAAACCAAGCGCCCCAGCCCCGACATGGCTCCGAGGCAAACCAGGAGGATCCAGTCCTTTTTGGTTTCTTGAAATCGCTTCTCCACGTATTTTACCTAGGATGGAGGGAAGGACCCAAGGACAAGAATCCTCAATAAATTAATTCCTCTCATAGCCCAAAAAGGGACAAGACTTCCCACAGAGGGCTCGTGGCTTCGGGGGTTGTTGTGTGACCCTCACACCTCCGCCCACCCCAAACTCAACAGCCCCCTTCCCTCCTCCTACCAATGCTTGTCCTCAGGAGCCATGGGAGGCAACTGCTCTGCCCACCTCGGCACAGAGGACACCTAGGAGTGTGAAAAAGCTGTCTCCTCCCACTGCTATGCCTGTTTACAGGATGTGCCTGCAGCAGTTTACTAGCTTTGAGGCTTTTGGTGGCTCTGTCCCCACGACCATCTCCAGGCAAAGGGACCTCCCTCCCCTCCCAGTCCCAGCCAAAGCTCTCACCAGGTTCATGTAAGGTACGAGATATCCCAGGACAGCTGTAGCGATCCCAAAGGCCCAGATCCGATAGGTCTTTCTGCGGAAAACCCTCAAGTTGAAATACTTGCGCATCTGGGACCAGCACTGCTGCCGCGCGCTCCGGCTGCCCAGCTTGTCCTGCCCATCGCGCTGAGAGTCACAAGAAGGTGGCAAGAGGGGCCGGTAGGTCAGGCACAAGAATATCTGGATGAGCATTAAGGCACTGAGTACTTGGAAAGTATGCGCCAGCCCAATGGCCTTCCCGACCATCTTCAGGAAGAAGGGGAGTGGCACGGAGATGAGGCAGCTGCCGCCGGCCACGATGCCGTTGGCCAAGCCAAGGCGGCGCTTGAAGTAGTGACCAAGGATGACCAACGAGGGCTGGAAGGCGAAGGAGCTGCCGCAGCCAAAGAGGATCCCGTACGTGAAATAACGAACTTCCAGAGACCTAGTAGGAAAAAAAACCCCACAACACATTGAGGTGGTTACGTTATGCAGAGGTAAGGAAGGCTTCTCCTCCATGTCCTGCAAATCCTGGAGTCAAGACCCAGGTTGCACATACCACAGGTGCTACACAGACAGTCTGACCTCGAGGAGCTTATACCCTAGCCAAAGCAAGGATTATCCTCATTTCACAGCTGGCACGTTAACTCTTTGGGAAAATGAAGTCTAGTAGCTGGGGAGTGCTTTCTGCACAGAGACAGCAGCAGCCAGCCCTCCCTCCTTGGGAAGCTGACCTAACTTGCATGGTTTTTGAATTACAGCAAGCAAGATTTTCTAAGGTAGGCAGGGTGGGTTATTTTTAGCTAGAAAACCATTTCTTTCCACTGAAAGGACTAATTGAAAACATTCTGCACCCAGCATTTGAAAGCAGAAGGCACCAACCCCACTGGTTATGAGGCTCTTAGGAAGGGAACATTGCGTTTCTGCCCAGGCTCCAGGCTGGTTAATTAAGTTCTTCTTTAAGCTCCTCTGGGAACTTCAATGAGAGGGTTAATAGATCTCATTTGTACCTTACATTGGTGGCTGTGCTCAAGGAGGGAGTGAAGTGGCTGCTCTACAGAACAAGTGGCAAGTCCTGAGAGCCCTTGGAAGGAGCCGTTTCCCAATTGCCAGCCCGGTTTTCCCAACAGAAGCCTCTGAGAAAGCAGCCTAAAGTTAGGCACTGCGAATAACCCCTTGTGTTTCTCTCCAGATGAAGGATATTTTTTCTTCACCCCCATGCAATACATTCAGCTGCAAAAGTCTGCCATGAAATACTGCATGGGAGGAGAACGTGATGGAAACCCTTGGGCAGCTCACCAGGCAAGCGGTGCTGCACGAACGGGGTCTTTACTCCAACACTCAGAACAACTCATGTGAAATACTGCGTGCTGCTCATGAAGCAAGCGAGAAGACAGCAGCCCAGATCTCACGGAGCAGTCAGAAGTTGAGAAAACATTTTCAAGAGCATCATTTCTTCCATTGCACGCTCGTCTCTTTAGCTAGCCAAGCAGAAAGCAGAACGTGCTTGCTCTACCCAACGGCTCAAAGACAAATGACTGTCATGAAAGGCAATTATTTCCAGCTACTCCAGAACGAAGCCACATCAGAAACCCCCTCGGCAGGAGCCAGGCAAGCAGCTGGGCTGCGCAGCCCGTCTCCGACCTCCCACGGACCAGCCCTGGCCATCTCAGCTGGGTCGCCCCAGCTTTGGTCCTGCAGCTAAGCTGGCATGTTGGATAAGTGCAGACAAACGCCCCGGTTCCCATCTGCTCCCTGTTGATGCTAAGACATCCCAGAATGAGTGTAGCCAAGGAGGGGCTACTTGCCCCTTAGCCAGGATTTCCCACCCTGCTTGCTGGGAATCAGCCAGATGCTCTCCAGTGGGAAGGGCGGCATCACCTCCCCTAGATACCGAGGTCTCCCATGGATAACGACATCTCCTGGGACAACGAGGTCTCCCTCTGATGGCTGCCTCTCACTTACAGCTCACAAGGGGAACGACCCTGGTTCAGCTCTGCTGGTGGAGGTTTGGGGAATTTCTCTCTGCAGGAGAAACCGGGCAGAAATTGCAGAGGGGAAGGAGAGAGAGGCAGATGAAAAGGGACTCACCCCACCCCAAAACACCGAACGGTGCAGAAGAGGAGGGCTGGGAGGGCATTGGGGGGCAGCCCAGCTGAACTGGCCACCAGCTCCCATTCCTCACACTATAACATCCCCCTTAAAACCGGAGGGATTGTGAAGTCTTAAAACAACTGGGATTTCTTTCTTCTTGAGGGTGCACAAGATCTGCAGCGGCTCGAGCTGATCACGAGTGCGGGAGACACCCTGGTGCAAGGCAGTGAAGCGAGAAAAACCCTCGCCTCGACCCCATCCAGAAAACTTCAGCCTTCCCCAGAGCTCTTTATCAGCATCTTTTGTTGATTTACTGGTTTTTGTACAAAACCCCCCATATTTTGAGCATAGGAGGCACCGAGCACGAGCTGCGTGCTGGGGTTTGGGATCAGCCTGGTGCAGAGATGGGAACTGCTGCTTTTCTCTTTGGAGAAAGCAAACCCATTTTCCAGGAACAAAGAGATAAAAAAGGTTGATTAGGCTCGATCCAGCCCTGCCTGAGCCCACCAAACCTGGGCTGTGTCTCCCATGACAGCAGCAGCTCCCTTTGCACCGGTGCACGGAGCCCAGCCAGCGCTGGGTGCGTCATCTCCAGCTGCAGGGAGCTGGTAAGGGAGGAGAAAAAAAAAAAAAAAAACCAACACCAAACCAAAAACCAAAACCCTTCTCCATTGTTCTGGGTGAGCAGGAGCCAAATTTCAGGACCGGCTTTCGCCATCCAGATGGAGCGCTGCCAAATCCCCCAGCCTCGCTGCTCTTCCCCCGGCTCGGCCGTGCCGAAGGCAGCTTCCCTCCCCGCAGTCCAGCTGCACAGAGGCTCCTTTCTGCCTTAAAAGACAGCCAAAGGAATGCGAACCGAGAGCGAGAAGGCAGGAAATGGGGATTTCAGCTCTGGAGCTCTCCTGGAAATAATATTCTTCTCTGCCTGTACTTTTTGATTGTTTTTTAAGCTCAACACCAGAAACCACCGGCAGCGACGTGGTCCCAAGAGCTCTTTTTCTTTGCACGAACATTTTACAAAGGGGAAGGAAAAAATCCAAGCTGGGTTGATTAGAAGGAAAGCAAGATTACACAGTAAGCGCCTGTGACCCGCACTGCCGGGAGCCCGGGCACACCTTCCCTCGGGACCCACCACACTTTCTCCATTTACTATTGACTTTCAAAATACAAAGGGCTGGCATCTGTGGAGGAAATTGGGAGAGGATGGTTTCTTCCATGCCACTGCCCGAGATGGTTTTAGCATCCCAAGGCTGCAATCAGCACCAGTCCCTGAGCTGCCTCCCCTACGGGGCGGCTGCGGCAGCCGGGGGGGACCCATCACACAGTAAAGTATCCCCAGGGAACCAGAGCTGACCAGAGCAAAAGGGAGCTGGTGTCCAGCTGCTGGGTGGGCAGGGAGGAGCACGGTGCGGGCAAGTCGCCCTCCGGGAAGCTAGTGTGTATTTGCTTTAAAAAAACAAAAACACTTCTTGAAGCATTTTAATTAAAACAATATTGATTTGAAGTGATCTCCAGTGCAAAGCAATGTTTCTATCCAGATCACCTGGGGCAAGTGATGGTGTGGAGGGTGTCTCCCTGGTGCCTTTGAGACTCCATTTAACAAGTGCCACATAAAAGACCCCAGAGGTGACTTCTTTTTGCTCCCACAAAGAGGCAAATGCCTTGGGTTGGAAAGACTCTTGCATCCAATTGGTATACCTGCCACCCAAACACACATCGGCCAGCCCCTGCCCGCAGAAATCCACGGCATGGGGTTCAGCCGTGGAGAACGAGGAGCGCAAGCGGCCGAGCCGGTGCTGGAACAGCACAAACTGTTCCCAACCCTGTCTACCCTGCATGGAAACTCCCTCTTGCCAGGTGTAACCCATCAAATATTATTTCAAGCATTAATTTACTTTCAGTCCCAAATGGGAAATGGGTTGCAAAGAACAGTTTTGTCCACAAGCATCTCTTCAGAGCTGCCCACAAGAAGCATGTCAACTTCTCACTGCCTGTTTTAAAGATCAAATGAAGAACCTGAGGGCTGAAATCCTGCAAAATAAAGACCCTCGGTCAGGTAAAATTCCCTGTAAGGACAAAAGAGCAACCTGGTTCGATTTGGAGAGAAAGAGGCTGTGGGCACGTGGGCTGTAGGGATGCCAGGAGCCCTCTTATCTGGATGGAAACCACCCGGTTTGCCCCAGAAAAAAGCAGCAATGTGTAGGCAGGGGGTTTGCGGGGAACAGTGAGGTAAGAGGAGCTCGCCAAGGAGCTGGCTGGCCCCTCTGCAGCCTTACTTGGTGAAGGAGCTGGAGAGGAGTCCGATGAAGGCGATGGCAGCTCCCGAGGCTGCTGTGGTCCTGCAGCCGAGCCGGTCGGTGAAGATGCTGACGATGGGAGAGCAGAAAAAAATCATGCCCATGGCCAAGGAGCCGACCCATGCTAGGGAGAGAGAGAGAGAGAAGAAAGGCGACAGTCAGGGTGGGACATCAAACAGATGCCAGAAGGAGAACAACCAGGGACCAACTCCAGCTTTGAAGGTGGTCTCAGCAGCGAGGTGGTCCCATCACACCGTTCGCTGTGCGTGCAATGACTGATGCCACTTCCATAGGGGACGTCTCCACGGCCAAAAGCCTCCTGAGCGACTCAGAGCCCTCTGCTCCCCAGCTTTGGCTATGAAAAGTTTCATATGTTGAGTCACAGCTCCATGTTTCCAGGTCCCACACTCACCCATCGCTCCCCAGAGCTGGCACCGCCGCGCGGCCCCCTTGCCCCATGGTCAACGGGGGGCTTCTCATTGCAGCTGAGTGATGGAAGACACAACCTGCCACACGCATGGGTTGTGCCAGCTCACATCACATCCCTGGCCCTGCCAGGTGATGCCCAAGTGGGTCCGTGATCCATCCAACCCACCTCTGGAGAAAACCACTGTCTGTCCCTTTTTTTTGCAGAAACTTTTATTTGCAGATTATTTCAGCCCGTTGTCTTCTCCCTGCCCTCCACCTTCTCTCTTTAATGGTTTCTGTGACTATTTTGGGGAGGAAAGGCAGGCTTTCAAGCAAAACAATGTGGGAATGAAAAAAAAAATCTGTGTACCAGCTCTGAGAAGAAGCAAAAGGTCCCCTCGTTGGGGCACAGGATGGACAGATGGACAAGGGACCCCACAGACCTACCCGAGACCAAGCGGGGGGACCTCCCGAAGCATCTCCCAGGCGCTGGCTCTGTGCTGCTGAGCGCAATCTGCCCCACATGGACCCCAGGACATGTGCTCCTTGCTTTTTTTATTCCTTTTCTTGGGTTGTTTTTTTGTTTGGTTTTTTTTTTCTTTTTTTTTTTTTAACCCAAAGCGAGTGCTCTCCAAACCCTTTTAGCACAGCCCTGCACAATAACACCACGTCCTTCGAGAGCCATGAGATTTTCAGAAAATAGCCAGGTCCCTATTAAAAGCAAATCCCAGCTATATAACAGCCTTTCGAAACAGGACCACACAAAGAAGCCCTCGCTCGGCTGGGAAGGACTGACCCTTCCAAATTAATTATAAGTTTGCAAGGACCCAATTTATTCTGAAGTCTTCCTTAATAAACACCGAGCGGAGCAACAACAAGAAAAGCAGAGGCTGCGCGGGAATCTCGTGGGACCCTCCAGGCTCTCATCTCGACAGGAGGCAAAATGCAAAAGAGTGAGGGAGAGGGCGAGAACCCCCCCTCTCCGGCTGATTTTCTTGGTTCTGAACACAAGGCACAGTGTAATGAAAAGTCCTTCTAATAGGATTAGGTGGCAGGGCTCCAAAGAGCCGTCCAAAACAACTGCGAGAGGGGGTGAGGGGTGGGAGCGAAGCCAAGATGGGAAAGGCTCGTTAAATTGGATAATATACTTCCAGAAATGTTCCTTCTACTCCAGCCAAGGCAGTAAAACGTTAGATGGCCCCGTCATGTTTGAAGTTTTGTTATTTTGGAAATTACTTTAAGAAACGCGGAAATAAAAAGCATAAAGCAAAGTATTAAATTTAAAGGGCCAGATTCTGATCTTAATAACCCAGAGATTTACATGCAAATAAGCAGTATCAATCTCTGGCCCCAAAAGTGCACACTCACCTGCGGAGATCAAAGCAAACCCTGGGCGAGAGGCTCAGCAACGGGCGCTTAAAAAGCTCCTCCAGCTTTGGGTTTGTAAAAAAGGAGATATCGCTCAATTAAAATCCATAAACACACACACACACAAAAAAAAAATAAAAGAGTCCTGTGGCAAATTGCTCTACCTTAGAGAAAGGGCTTACCACAAGCAATGAATAAAAATAGGCTTGGGGAAGAACATCAAGTTAAAATTAGTAAGAATAATAAGCCTCACTTCCAGAGCGGGGTTTTGTCTTCCCAACGCTTCCCAGCGAAGCCCCGGGAAGCCAGGAGGGCTGGGCGAGCTCCAGCGCTGGAAGGAAACCTCGGCAAAATCTGGGGCCAGGAGAAAGCCACCATGGTCCCAGCATGATTCCCACTGAAACAGCCCCCCAGAAAGTGGGTTGCACAATTTACCCCCATTTCATCCCCAGTGCGATGGTGGTGATCTCCTTTCACCTGGGTCACGCACAGCTAGAGGAAAGCCATGGCAGAAAAACACGAGTTGGGAAAAAAAATGGGGTTCAGGTGATGGATAGCCTCAAACTTGCCCCTCTGGACATGCAGAGAGACCCTGGATCCTCTCCAGGGGACGAAGGGTTTATTTTTAGCAATTTGTGTGGCGCAGGATTGAGGTTTCTCCTGGACTTCCCTGGAGGTGAAGGGCAGAAGCAGCCATTCCTCTGGTGGAAACCAGCCGGAGCCAGGGCTTTGCTTCGGCCACTCCTCCAATGCTGGAGGAGTTACGACTTGACTTAAAGCCCACAGGAGAGGGGAAAAAAAAAAAAAAAAAAAGAAAGGGGGAAATCTTTGCTTCTGATTTCCAGAGGGTTTGGATGAGATGGTTAATTCCTCGCCCAGCCACACCTCGCAACCCTCTGTGGCTGATAACCCAGGCGAGATATTGAAACACACAAAGACAAGCCCCTACAAGAGGCACGAAGCCTTATCAGTGGTGCGGTGTGATTAAGCAGATCCTAAAAGAAACGGTGGACTGAATCCAGCTGAGGACAGAGCTGGAAGGAGCTCAAGAGCTGCTCATAACTTGGACAAGGAGGCGGGTTAAGACTTGATGGAATCTCAAGGTGCCGTGAGTCCAACCAGCTCCTGGGGCGCCAGCTGCAGGGGCTGGTTTTGGAGCTGCCTTGCTGGGTGGTATGGGGGGGGACCCGGCTGGTGATGGCTGAGAAACCCCCTCTCCAAGGGATGCCTTCACAGAAACACCAAACACTTCAGAAACCACTTTTTTTTTTTAGTTAAAGAGCTGGTGCTGGTGCCCTTTTGCTGGAGCAGAGAGTTTGACCAAGGAGAACATCCCACCAGCAGCCCTCCCACAGTGTAACCGCACAGGGTAAAGCTCCACAAATTGCTCCTTCCCACCTTAACTTAGCAAAGACAACCAAACTGTTGGCCTGTGGCAGGTCCAAAGCAACATGTCCTCCAACACGGACAGTGGTTGAAGATCTCCAAGGGGATCAGAGATGCAATGGCGTAGGAGATGTGGGTGACATGGCCAACCTGAGCTCCGGGCTCAAGATGGAGTGAAAACTGGGGAGGTGACCCATTTGCCCACCAGCTGTACACCATCAAGCTGTGCCCATGATGGAGGAGCTCTGGGACCAGGCATGCTTTGGCCACCATGTCCTCCTGGCAGTAGGTGACACAACTGCTGGGGACCCTGCAGCAGAGAAGGGGCTGGCACATGGGGGTCAGGACCTGCAATGGGGCTGGCGATGCCAAGGGAGGGCTGTGAGGACCAGGTCTGTGTGTTCACAGCAGCAAGAGGCGGACACAGCCCCCAGGGTCGGGCCAGGTGGGTCCCACATGCTGGCCACCAGATTAGCTTTCTTTCCAGCAAGGCTATCCCAAAAGGATGAAAAGCTCCTTCCTTGCTGGTATTTCCCTGAGCAGAAAAAGATTTCTGGGCATGGAGGAGCAGAGCAAGGTGAGAAACAACAGAGGAAAACATCACCGCCCCGAGACACAGATCCAAACCCCGTTGGTATTTAGCTCATTGTTCCAAAAAAAATCATTAAAAAGCCGTACTGCGTAGTGGCCAAGCCTATTTGTTCCTTTACAAATGAATCTCCAGGGAGAGAGAAGGAAGGGACGTCGCTCTCAGCTGTGCCTCCCCGCTGACCCAAATTCCCTGGGCTGGAGGGATCAAGGGCCAGGAGGTGACCTCAGATCCAGCACCGGAGGAAGTGTCTTCCCTCGCTTCCTGCGGCTTCTCCCGGTCAGGGCAGGGTGGCTGCCGGAGGGGATGGGGATGGGCTGTGGAGGGTCACCTTCCCCTGGCACTTGGCGTTTCTCAGAGGAGAGATGGGGCAGCCAAAGGTAACTCGCCTCCGTCTCCCCATCTGTACTGCTCCTCCAAAAAATAAGTAATTTTTGACTTGTGCTTTCTGGGGACAGGGAAGCTCTGCTGGGATGACAAACCTCATCACACACCTTCAAAGCCCTTCCCAGCCCCACCTTTTGGGTGGCCTGGGAGCCCCAGCAACCTGGTGGCCCTGCCCATGCAGACCCTGCCAAGAAGAGGATGGCTGTAACCCCCCTCTGCGGAGCTAACGCATGCCGCCCGCAAGCACATCTGCGCTGAAAACGAAGCAGCTGTTTTATCCTGTGCCCTGAAAATGCAATGTGCGTCATCCTCTTGCTCTCTCAAAGCCTGAAACGCTCCCAATGGCTCGGCCCCATGAGCTCAATGCCCGCCGTGGACCGAGAACATCCTGGGGAGGGATGGTCAAGGCTTAAATAAAGGCAGACGTAAAGTCACATCTGAGGAGGCCACCGCGATGCACAGCAGGAAGGGAAACTAAGCTAAAGAGGAGCAAACCGAAGCTGGGAAGCAGCAAAGCAAAGACCAGGATGTTCACGGCCAGGCTGGATGAGGCTCTGAGCAACCTGGGCTGGTGGGAGGTGTCCCTGCCCATGGACGGGGGGGGGGACTCGACCATCTTTAAAGTCCCTTCCAACCCAAACCATTCTGTGGACCTTTCCAACCCAAAACATTTTATGGTCCCTTCCAACCCTACCATTCTATAATTCTATGAAGCTGGGGAGCAGCAGGGCTCTGCTGGCCGGGAGGTGGTGGTGGGGCGGTGCGGTGACAGCCACCGTGCATCACGTGCAGCTAAAAGCCAGATAAACTCATTAATTGTATAGCAAGCCCTGCTTGGTACCATACCCTCAAGCTTCAGAACAAAGTCCTCCTTTATTAGGTTTGGCTGACTTCTCCCCGCTCCCTTCTTTGGAAAACAATTCCATAACAGCATGAAAATTGGAATAAATGGAATTATTCAGAGGAATTATTCAAGGTTCGGTCTGACTAAAGAGCCTTTCAGTGTTCCGTTTGTGGTGGTATTAGGAAAGAATAAGGAAAAACGCGAATGTTGTAGGAGAAGTGGCAACTACCGTCAGCGCAGCATGGTCCCATGACTGTGGATAATGCAACAACTTCTCAGGGATTGGACCCAGCGAGCATCCACCTGATCTTTGCCATAGCAGACTTTTAAAAAAATAAATTTTTAACTGGTTCAGGAGCACAGGGCACAAGAGCAGAGCAGGCTGGGAAGGTACTTTGCTTTAAAAAAAACACTGCACCTCTCCTGATTGAGTCCCTCTGCCTTCCCTCGCTCTCAAGGGCACAGGGGACATTGAAGAGACGATGGCCCAGACCACCTCCTGTAACCACTAAGTGACAGATAGCAGCTTATGGGAGAGAAAAGTCCCAATGTTAGCTGTCCTGTGGCCACGTTAAGCAGAGACTGAGACAAATCTGTGGTTTCGCTTGGCAAGCGGCAGGCGCGGAGTGTTTGCCTGAGGTTCGTGAGCTGAACATCTCCCGAGAAACTCAGCCCCAGCCACATTTTGCATCGTTTCATTCCAAAACCATAAAATTCAACCCCAGTTAGAGCAAAATGGCATCTGAGCTCCTGTCTGAGCCCCATCACATCCTCCCCGTCTGCAGCCCAGCTCGGCCTCGGAGGCTCCGGAGCCAGTCCAGAAATGCAAATTCTTGTGAAATCCATCCAAAACCAACAAGGCAGCATGTGCTCTGCAGCTGAAACCCACCATGTGCCCAGGCTGGATTTTGTTTCTCCCCAGCACTCCCCTCAGCAGACCGGGAAGGTTTTTCTTCTCCGCATTGCCTTCTGGCTTACCATTTTTGAGAGATGATTCACCTACCACGCGCTAAAGTTACCCAACCAAGAGGAGTTACGGTCACAACAACTTCATCCACCATGACCCATCCGGACGTCTTTCCATGACCTACACCCTGGAGGAGACTGGGAACCTTTTTACTCCAATCTCTCCTGATGTTGGGGGACTCCAAGAGATGTTGGGTTGGACCAAGTTTGCCCATGTCCCATCTCCCCTGGGGAGAGCCCAGGGTTGCACACCCAGAGGGAAGCTCTTGGTGTTCAACTTTTGTTGGGGAAAACCAGTGCCCCCACCCAGCTCCTGCCTGAATGAACTGGCAGAGCCTCTTTAGTACTGGGGAAAAAAAAAACAACAAACCAACATATCCCAGGGTCAAGCAACCCCTCCTTGAACTGCGCTGTTAAACACCTCACCAGCCCCTGGCTGCGTTTTTAATCCAGCAATTTGATGAAAACCAGCAAAGTTCCATTTTAATTGGTGAAAATTCCCTCCTCCCACCCGCGGAGCACCAATCTGTAATTAGCCTTTCATGTAAAACGATGTTGATTCCTGACGGAGTTTATCTTGGCACAAACACGCGCTCTGCAATGTGCACACATTTGAAGACTCCAACCCTGCATTTAATTCTCTATCTGCTTGTTAATCCTCATTGTTCCCAAGCCCCTTTTCAAAACACACCCACAGGGAGAAGAAAGTATTTTAT
>NW_010113501.1:1455-2854 GCF_000699245.1 Pterocles gutturalis | reverse complement strand
CCGGTGCCAAACCCCCCAAGGCCCCAGACCACAAAACCCCCCTTGGAGGTGCTGCCGAGCGCAGGGGGGACCTCGCCCATGGGCTGGGACACGCGGTGGCCCTGGGACAGCTCCTGTGTTCCGTTATTTCATGGCGCTCTTAGATAATCCCTTATAAACTCATTTAATTAAAAAAAAAGTAGATTGAAGACCAGCAGGACAGCTGTCCTTGCAGAGAGGAGGAAGGCTCTCCCTCCTCATCCTCTTCCATCCCTGGTGGTTATTCCGATTTCCATCCCAACACCGCTGCTCTGGAGTCTCTCTGCCCTGGTAACCCGCGGCGCCGCGGCGTCACCGGCTGCCGCTCCCACGCCATTCTGCACCGCTCAGCGCCTTGTGCAGGTCTGCAGGGAATCACCCCTCCTTGCAAACGCATCCGAGCAGAGAGGCAGGTTTTTTTTTGAAAGGCGTCCCTGTGCCAGGGTCTGGGGCAGGTCTGGGGGCTGGGGAACCTCCGCGGTGGGCTCCGGTGCTGGGCAGCAGCAGGTTGTGGTCCTTTGGAGGGACTTTCCCTGCTCCCAACCCCTCTGGCTGTGAACTCGGAGCTCTCTGCACTGGTCGCTGTCCCGGTGGCGGTGGCGTCTCCTCGGAGGTGGCAGGACGGTGCCCCTGTTCATCAGAGAGGGGTGGCAGCAGGTGGCTCCTCGGTGACCTCCCCCAGGTGGGTTTTGGTCATTGACCCCCAGATTTGGTCGGTTTTGCCGATGCAGCTGGTGTTGGGTGTTCCCGAGTGTGGCTGTGCAGCACGGCATCACCCACGTCCCCCCCTCGCTGTCACTCCTTGGTGTCACCGCCGACTCTGCTGCTCCGCCGGGGTTACGGTGGCGGGGCTGCTCCCTCCCCACTGACCAAGTGTTTCACCGGGGAGACAGTGCCCAGGTGAAATTACCCAGTGTGCAGGGGAGAAGCGGGAAATGGTCAAAATCCAGACACCCCCGAACCTTAACCGCCCGGTGCCGGGCTGTGAGCAGGCAGACGAGACCCGGGGCTGTGCTGGGTACATGGCCAGTGACACCAGCTCCGTGCCTGGCACCAGTCAGGGAACGCTCGCTCAGGGCTGGGAATTATCGGGAGGGGACCTGAGAAACAAGGATAAAACGTTCCTTGGCGCAGTGGGAGTCCCCGCGGTGCATCTGCGCGTGATGCTGGGCTGGGAGACCCCCGGCAAAGGGCGCGGGGTGCACGGGCAGCTCTCCGGTGGGACCAGCCCCTCCACCCCAGCACAGGGACGAGCGGGGGCTGGACGGGGGATGCAGGTTCGGCCCTGGTCTGGAGGGGGTGGGAGCTGGAGATGGTTCCTCGAGGTCCCTCCGCACTGGGGAGGGAGGGAGCGGCTCGCGGGGCGCGCAGAGGGAGGGAG
>NW_010113501.1:1062-1419 GCF_000699245.1 Pterocles gutturalis | reverse complement strand
GGGCTGCGTGCCCCTCGGAGCCGGCTGCGGGTGCTGGACGTTTGCGCAAGTTTGCAAACAGCTGGACCGATCTGTGGAAGAACAGTCCACCCAAGATTAGTTAAACAGAAGGACATTTCTGACTCTGCCCGGCTCCCGGTGCTCCCCATCGGGAGGATGCTGTGGCGTCCCCGGTGTCCACGGTTCTTGTCCCGTGTCCTGAACGGGTTCCTGCTGGGCTCTGGTCGTGCTGGGTCCTGCGCCGATGCCGTCTCCTGAAGACCCGCAGCAGGTGGCCCAAGGACAGAACTTTTTTCCTTGTCCTCGGAGCGGACACTGTTGCCGCCTTGCAGCGCCCGCAGCCTGCGTCTGACGCCG
>NW_010113501.1:639-1007 GCF_000699245.1 Pterocles gutturalis | reverse complement strand
GTGTGTGGCTCCATCCCCGCTGCCTACTCCTGTCGGCAGAGCAGCCCCAGGCTGAGATGACAACAGCTCCGGAGCTGCAGCGCTCCTGCAAAGCCAGCACTCCTGTGGGAGAGCTGTCCTGCCGGGATGCTGCGGGAGAGCTGTCCCGTTGGGATGCTGTGGGAAGTTCGTGCTGTTCCCACTCCTCAGAGCCATGACTGGGGACGCTGGGTCCCATTGAGCTCTGCTCATGGTGTCGGGCTGGGGCCAGGGACGAGCCTGGGGACACCCACTGCCAGGCGTGTGG
Organism: Pterocles gutturalis; assembly: GCF_000699245.1. NCBI lineage: Eukaryota > Metazoa > Chordata > Aves > Pterocliformes > Pteroclidae > Pterocles > Pterocles gutturalis. Next base: position 721 of record NW_010113501.1, on the reverse strand, counting down.
CGGTGGGTCACTGCGTGTGCTGGGGACACTTTTCCCCTTGTTCACACCTGGACAACGACGACCTGCTCCCCTCGTCCTGCCC
>NW_010113501.1:0-609 GCF_000699245.1 Pterocles gutturalis | reverse complement strand
CAGAGGAGACGGCCCCCGGGTGCGAGAAAAGCCAGAGACAGTTTCTGTAGGGAGTCCTTTCTGGGATGGAGATGCTGATGTTTAAGAAGTCTTGTAACACTGGAAAAATTCCCGAGGAATGGGGAAAACGCTGTGTTAGGTGGTTTCTCCAAAGGCAGGTGAGTGACCTTGCTGGCTGTGGAGCAGAGCAGCCGACCATTGATCCCGGCTCAGCCACGGGGAGCGAGCAATCGATGCAGAGCTAACGGCTGGCAGTTAATTAATGTTAATCAGTCCAGCCTTACTAAGCGTAGAGTTTAATAAAAAAAAATCAAATTTAGCTGTTACTTTTTTGAAGCTATGGATGCGACTGACTCAGATAACTGACACAATAGGCGAGACGAACAACGGTCTGACTCTACACGACAGTTTGATTTAAAATTAGCAGTGTGTAAATTTATTAAAATAACTGCTTCTAATCTCCTGAATGTATATCCTCTCAGCTCTAAGGAAAAGAATCGCCAATAGAGAGCTGTCGCGCTGGGGTGGGCATTTCTCTTGGCTCCCAGGGGAGCTGTCTCTCCGCTCTCGGTCCCTGGATTTACGCACAAAGCGGCGTTAGATGGAAAT
>NW_010113500.1:26105-31641 GCF_000699245.1 Pterocles gutturalis | reverse complement strand
CCCGCACCCCACTCGCTTGCTTGGATGAAAACTGCTCCGTGTGAAGTGGTTTTGAGCTGTGGTTTTGCGCTTTTGGAGTTGCCGTAGGAGAGCGGTGTAAATTTTATAATTGATATCAGAATAAATAATTTTAGCCTAGAATAAATAGAACATGTCTCTGTGCTTTCAAGATTATCAAAGCGCAAGAGCTGACCCACAAGATAATGATTTTCAGGTGTGGTCTCGGCATGGTTCATGCTGTTCTGATAAATAATCCATCCAAGAGCTGGTGATGGGTTTGGGGATGAGCTTTTTGCTCTGTGAGCATCCATCATGCCACCCCCGCCACCCCCCCATCCCTGGGGGGCCCTGGCAGCACCCATAGCAGGGTTTGCTGAGCAATGCCCCAGTTATTTTGGTGGGGTGAGTGAGAGCTTGGGGTGGGCTGTTATTGTGGCTTCGTTTCCCTCTAAAGGGAGGGTGGGTGCTGATGGGTGCACCTGCAATGGGAACTGGCACATTCAGGGCTCCATGGTATGGACAGATTATTAAATGCACAAACGCCTGTTCATCTGCTATGGCAATGCTGAGAAATGCATTTGCGTACGTGCGGTGGAGTGTGTTTTTGCAAAATAGCCAACAGGCATTCCAAGCTGGACCCTCGAGAGACGGAGCTTTGCCCAGGATAGTGGCTCATCCTCGTTTTGCCACCACTGCATTTTAATTCAAACTTCAATCTGTGTTTTAAGGCAATATATCTCATATTGAAAAATATATCATGAAGGGGAAAGACACCAAAGCATACGTATGTGCAGAGATAGAGAAGAGTTGAAAAGATTTTTCACTGAATGTTTTCAATCTACCCAATGCTTCTGGACATGAATTTCCATTTTTAGCTCCTTTGCAAAAAAAAAAAAAAAAAATTCCTGTTTTTTTTCAACCTCTGTTTCAAGGGATCTGATTTTTCCACAGCTCGGAGCCTGTTGCTCTCCAGTGCCTTAATAAATGGTGCCATTGTTTCTGCGCAGCGGATGTTTTCCCAGCATACTCGTAGGAACGCAAGGGTTAAAGGTTGTGCATTGTTTCCCGGGTGGAAGCTGGTCCTGGTGGTGGTGGGAGATGGATGGCAAGCGATACGGAGCGATGATGCTGCTGCTGCGGCGCAGGCCTGGCCAGCATCCCTGCATGTTAATGCGCTGGGCTGCTGCGACGGCAGCGCTGCCGCCTTTTATCTGCTTTCATCTACTTGCTTGTTTATGAATTGGTTCCTCTCCTCCAAACCCATAAATATTCAAGTGAAAACAGCCAGAAAAAAGCACGCAAATCACTGAAAGAAGTCGGCAGAAATGCTCTGTCAAATTAAATCTGGTTCAGAACGTTCTTACCACACTGCAAAGATTAGGAACAACCCCAGCCCCCTCCCAAACCCATTAACCTAAAGGCCAAGTTTTAATCCTTTTGTGGCTGGCAATCCCAGGGTTTGGATCAGACCAGGAGCCAGCAATGATCGGATTTTGGTGGCTGCCCAGAGCTCCCCAGGGGGAGGAGGGTGGCAGTGTGTAACTGCTGTCCTTACCCCGCTTTTTCTAGAGCTACTAAATAAACTAAAAATAAACCAAATAGGGGAACAAGCCAATGCAGGGGGAAAACTTGAAAATGCGTTTGTTTTGGAGAAATTCAGCAGAAAAGCTCTGACATGACAGTGTCACGGCTACGACATCAGCTCCGCAGCGGGGGCGGGGGGGGTGCTGAGGAAGAGGAGGGTGTTTCTGTCAGATGCCGTGCCTTGCCTCCAAAGTCCTGTTTTGCACTGTAAATGAGCTGGTGCCGCTGCTCTCTGAAACGCAGGTGGCTGTAGGTCCTCCTGGGGTTTTGGGCTAAGTCAGGTTTAAATTTAGGCCAGGTATTGCATGGACAGGCAGCCCCAGCATCTGATATCTTTCCTGTGGCCGCATCCTGGAGTCATGCAGGCTGCTGCCCTTCATGCCATGGATTTTTCTCTTGGTTATTTTTCTTCTCCTATTTTATACTGATTTATTTTCCTGTTCCAGACATTTTGTTTAAGGCTCCATTTTTCTCCTACAGTTTGACAAGAAAAACATCAGCTCTTGCACGTTGGGTAGCATTTATTTGCATAGAAGCCAGCGTGCAAATCTAGAAATAGACAGAAATAAATATTTTATTCTAGTGTCTGCATTAGCAGCGCTTTGCTGGCCTGCAGCCTTAGCCAGTGTTTCTGTTTACTTTGTAAATGCAGATTTTCAGCATTGCCCGACAGATCCACCTTTGCGTGGAGCAAAACAGAACTCCTGGGGCTGTTGCCGGCTTTGTCCGTGTTTCTTTGCTGTTGCCGTGTGAGTGGGTAATATGTGGAGATTTACATTGTCTCCTTGGGTTGATTTCTAATGCATCCTTAAAAGTGGAGAAACCACCCGGTGCCTCCAAACAGGCAGTTGCCCCTGGGAACCAGTTTTGGCTCCGTGCGCTGGCATTGGTCTCGGTCTGAGCTATCTGCTGGCAGGAGGGTCGCTCTGGAGATGTTACTGGGCTTAACACATGCAAAGAAAATTAAAAAGGGAAAAAAAAAAAAGAATCTGATGTGAAAAATTAGATTTTGCTTGCTTAGAAATAATTTTGTAGGTGGGTCGGGGCATGTGGTGCATCCTCGATGACTTACGTTCTCCTGGGACCTGGTCTGCCTGCGCACATCAGGCTCTCTGGTGATGCCAGGTTTGGGCGTGTTTCTGGGGGGGGGTGGGTCTGTTAGAAAGACCCCCAAGCCAGGAGGTGCTGGTGTGGCTGAGGTCAGGCTGGCTGTGCCGGGGATGGACCAGGCAACCTGCTGCTCCCAGGGTCTCCCCAAGCACTGAACCATGGAAATAGTCCATAAAATTCACAAGCTTCAAATACGAAGTGCTCATTTAAAAAAAAAATATATATTTTATTAGCCTTCTTTTGTTTGATCTCTGTAGGGTTTGTAGGCTTTTGTGGCATGTAGAGATGTCAGGCTGTCATCATCTTTTTCATTAAAGTGAATACAGTTTGTCATGGCAGAATATAACCCCAGGAGACAGGCCTTGGGGAAAACCTCAAATGCCACGAAACACACCGTGGAACACCGGCAGAGCCGGAGAGCTGCTGGCCTGGCCTCTTGCCCACGGCTGCCCTGCTGGAGAGATGCTACAGCAGAAGAACCTCAGGTTGTGCGGCCACACACACTGGCCCTGCATCCCAAACCAGTTCCAATGAAATCCAATAAAGCCTGGGTTGTAAGGAGCTGAGGCTGAAGGCCACCTTGTTTAGACAGAAATAATAATTCAAAAAAAAAGCTGTGCAAAGCAGGTGGAAAGCACTTGGTGTGCTCAAGCTCGAGGGAGCATCTTCAGAGGGAGGATGTGGTCTAGCTTATCCCGAAATCTGGAGGGACTTGGAGGTCCTGGTACTGGCTGGTCGGCGGTGGAAGGATGCTGTGCTGGGAAGGGACTCTTTGAAGAGATTGTTTTTCCGCCCTATAAGTGTTTTGTGCAGTAGTTCTGGCAACTTGTGATTTCTGTGGATCCCTTGGTACCCCGGTCCCAGAGCAGTTCTGGCAACTTGTGATTTCTGTGGATCTGGAAGTCCCCTTGGTACCCCGGTCCCAGAGACCCATGGCCGTGAGCTCCGGTTTGGCAGGGAGGGTGCTCGGAGTGCTTGCTTTGAACTTTGATGGGAATTTGGGCTTAGGTAACGAAGTGTGTGGGAGCGGATCCCCACCAGAAAGGGGGAATGGTTTTCTCCCCCAACGGAGTATCCCCCAACAACATGAAGGGGCTTTTCATTGCCTCCGGCAAGTATTATATATGCACAGTAGAGTTAAATTTAGCTACTTGCTCCTCTGTAAGCACTCAGACTGTGTTAAAGCACGTAAAACTGCATGTGCCCTATTTCCTCACTTCGCTCAAGAAGAACTCGAGCACTGCTGGCCCCAGCCGGTGCGTTCCCCGCAGTGACAGCTCCATGGCCGTGTGCTCACGTCACGGGGACACCCTGGCTGACCTGCTCCAGATACGTCCGTTCTGAGCTTTCATAGAATCATAGAATCGTGGAATGGTTTGTGTTGGAAGGGACCTTAAAGATCATCGAGTTCCACCCCCGTGCCATGGACAGGGACACCTCCCACTAGCCCAGGTTGCTAATACAGAGAATTATCAACTATCCACTTGTCCCGCAAATCCCCCTCTGATGGTCAAGAGCAGGGTGATGCAGTGACTTGTCCCGAACTGGGGGGGGGGAGTGTGTGGCAGATTGCAGGCGCAGCCCCCAGCCCAGGGCTCTTGGCCACATCCTTCCTCTCAGGCTATGGGATTTTTTTTTTCTTTCATATTTATTGTGTCAGGATCCATCCCCATGGCCGGGAGAGGAAGTTAATTTAGCAACAACAGGAAAGGACACAATGAGTCAGTGGTGAAGGGGAACTAAAAATAATGAAATATCCAGAGAACGACTTTGTTTCATTTGGGAATTAGGAAGCAGCGTCCTGGGACAAGAATGGAACTAAACCCTCCTGTTTATTATTACTGTTTTTTTCCTGAAACTTCAGAGCAGAATAATGCTGTGATGCATAATTTGTCTGTTGTTAGAGCTTAATCTAACTAGAATATGCATTTTGGGTGAAATTATGTCAGCATGACTTGGATATATAATTTAAACATGTAAACTTTGTAGGGCTATTAAAATTATTCATCTAACACGCAGCATAGTCATGTCACACCAAAAATCAGTGCTTTCGTTGCTGGCAGGCCACGTTTTGAGGATCACTGAGAAATGGTGGGATAAATTCCACCTTCCTGAGGATTCCCTATAGAAATGCCTCCCCTGAGTGTGTGATCGCTGCCCACCCCCAGCTGATCTGGAGCAAATGTTGCACCCCGCGATGAGATGAGTAGGGTTGGGAGCAGCAGCTGTGGCTGGAAGCTTGAACCTCCAGGCAGGGCTGCGACCCCCCCGGTAGCCAGGGTTGGGGTCCTTGGCCACCCCTGAGTGGGGACCAGGCGGTGTGGTGGTGCCTGGGCTCTTCAGTCCCATGGGATGGGTGGCAGGTTTAGGCTGGATGTTTTTTTGAGCTCTGATTGGTGAATTCTTCAAAGTTTTTTTTTTTGCACCTGAAAAAGCTGGTTTAGCCAAGAAATAGTTCCCTAGGGTCCTTTCTGGTGGTTTTTTTTTTTTTGTGTGTGTAAAGAGTGTAAAGTTCATCTTGTGGCCGATTGTTGCTTTGACTGCAAAGGCTCAGGACCGCTCCGGTTCTGCTGGGTTCACCGCCCCGGCCGTGGCAGCTCCTCCGACAGCTGGGATTTCATCCGGATAACTTCCACGGGGAAAACCCTGGGAGAAAGAAAACCCCTTCCTCCTGGCTGTAACTACGCCACTGGGCTTGGATTTTGACATCAGACACCGGGTTTTTTCCTGCCCTTGTGTAGCCGGGCGAGGACTCAGGGCTATTTTTATCCAGCGCTGGCAGTGGCTGGAGGAGAACGCGGCTTCCCTGGCCCGGGCAGCCCTTGCCTCCCTCTCATCAGCT
>NW_010113500.1:15868-26077 GCF_000699245.1 Pterocles gutturalis | reverse complement strand
CTTTATTAGGGAAAAGCAAGGTGCTCCGGAGCGGCCAGGAAGCGAGAGGGACCAGGGAGACATCCCAGCTGGGGCACAGTGGTGGGCTGCCATAGGTCTTGGCTCCGGGGTTGAAGATTTTTTGATCCCATGGTGTTGATTGAAGAGGAAAGGAAGGACTGAGATGCCCCGACGGGAAGGTTTGAGTGGCCACGTGAGGATCCGGGAGCAAAGGAGATGAGTCGGGAGGGTGATGGCATGGGTGATGTCATCAGGAAAGCAGCCGCGCCGGCAGGGGAAGGGAATTATAAAAAGGTAAGGGATGAAAAGGAGCCTTTTGTTTGCTCGCTGGGCAGGAGGGGGACTGGTCAAAACGTTCCCCCACCCTCCCAGGGTGCTGGGGTTTGGGTGCCAGAGCAGGGAAGCACTTGGCAGCATTTAACACGCCGGTGCAGGGCAGCAAACCTTCCTCCCCCTGCGTTTCCATATGGTTTTATGATAAAGAAAATGTAAAGAGATGTTTCCAAATGCGTTCTCATACCTCGAGAGCCCTGGGTTTTAAGGCAGCTTGCTACGTGGCTTGAGATGCATGAGTTTGACTTGATTTTGCACTTGCCAGCAAATCCACCCTGAAGAAAAAAAGAGATAAAACAAATGTTCTGTGGTTACCATTTCTGTTTGTAAATCCAATAATAGCCCTTGTACTTTACAGAGCTAAAATAAGGCGCTGCCCCTGGGTCTGTAACTTTAAATATAGTCATTGTCCATGGCTGGTAATGACAGACCCTGGCAAAAATAGCCTGGGTGGCCTGGCCGTGCCCTAGGGGCCAGGCACGGGCTGCACACCCTGCTTGGTGCCAGTGGATGCCCGTGGCATCCCGTCTCCACCGGCCTTGCAGCACTGCAACCCCCAGCATCGCGTGGCAGCAGCAGTGCCCACCCGGGACGGGGTCCTGCCCCCTAAGCACTGCTGGCCCCTATTAATCTGTAATTCACTGATTTTTTTATTTTTTTTTAAATCTAATCTGTAATTAAACTCTTCCCTCTCCAGGCAGTGCCCTCGCAAAATACGCCGGGTGTTGGGTCCGGTTTGGGTACCTGTCGGTACTGTTAGTAGGAGCTGGCTGCTCTGCCTTAGTGGGAGGGGTCTCAGAGCACAACGAGGAGCCTGGCAAATTGCTGCTGCACCTCAACGCCAAATAAATCATCCCTGTGCAATTTTATCTACTGTTTCGGGTGATGTCTGTAATGAGTAGAGGCAGCTCATACAGATGCTGAATATTGTGGAGTGTACATGGTGGAAAGAGCAGTGCAGCTACTGCTTCATAAATGACATCAATAACACAGTGTGGGCTTTTTCACTGAAAACTGCAGAAATCTTTTGCCCACTGCCATGGACATCTGCTCTCCATCCAGCATCAGGTCGGTCGGGGACAGCCCCCAGCATCGGTGGTACCTCCATGTGCCCCCAGGGGTGAATTTGTATGGGAAGAAGGCACCATCGGTGGTACCTCCATGTGCCCCCAGGGATGAATTTGTAGGGGAAGAAGGCATATTTTGGATAAATTCAGGCTCTCAACCAAAAATCATAGAGTCATGGAATGGTTTGGGTTGGAAGGGACCTTAAAGCTCATCAAGTTCCAACACCTTCCGCTAGCCCCGGTTGCTCAAAGCCTCATCCAGCCTGGCCTTGAACACCTGGATGGGGCATCCACAGCTTCTTTGTAGGGTTTTCGGTGTGGGGGTGCCACAGAGTGTCTGGGTCGGGCTGGGTGCCAGCACATGTCGGAGGCAGGTGGTGAAGAGCACAAATGGTCATGTCCAATCTGCAAACACCGGCAGATTTATATTTATTTGGTTACTAGCGATAGATTTATAAACAGCAATAATGACGGCAGGCAATGGAGCTGGGAAACAGCGTGCTGTGTGCGCTGCAGCAAAAATCTGAAGTTCCCCTAGCGATTTGCCTTTCCTGGAAGGGTTGGGTGAAGTGCTCTACATGTAGGCAGTCACAGCCGTAATCTGCCATTGTGTTTTTATTAACATACTTAAACAAAGGTAGCTACTGGCCTTCCAAGTTGGAATGTCAACAGTAAGAAGGAAAACATCCGCCCAAAACTGTTTTTGCCTTAAAAATAAAAAGCAGCCTTTTATTCAAAATAAATTGTCTGAACCAGACTTCAGCTCTACACCAGAGCCCACATTCAGAAATGCACTTTTTATTCAGTGTTAAAATAACACATTTAAATAACATGGTTTTCTATTTTTCTTGCTAATACTTTTGCATTTTGAGTATCTGATCTGTTATTTTTTAGATACCAAGTAAGTATATTTGATAATCAAAAATCTCCCTGCAATTTTCCTTCTCAATTTATGGTTTTCAATACCCAACTCAGGACATATACTGCAGCTGTTGGGTAATTTATCTCAAGACTAAAATCCAGTTCCCTTGGGTATATTATATGTCTTAGTAACTGTTCCCTATTTTACAATAACAACAAATAGGGCTCTCAATTTCTTTATGGTCATTAGCCTGGGTCTGGTTTATAAAATGGGATATTCTGAGCTGAGTCCTGGGAGCAGCATTATTTAGTATCCTCAGTAACGTCTTGGTGGAGAAAAGAAATTGCACATTGATTAAATGTACAGATGTCGAACTGGGAGCAGCTGCCGTCTCAGTGGGAAATGGAGCAAAATTTAAAAAGATCCGGAGAGATGGCCCCATCTGAAAGGGGTAAATATGTGAAAGTGTGCCTGTATTTGTATTTATTTTGATGCAGAGAAGAGTAACTTTCAGCACACATGGCACAGGGGGAGTATGTTGCTGAGGAAGGGAGCCATCGAGGCTGGGATGGAGGAGGTGGAGAGGCACTTTGGGCTCCTGGTTTCTGTAGGAACACAAGGAAAATCAGAGGTAGATGGGAAGATATGGGAGAGGATGATCTGAGTTGGAAAAAGGGGGATGCTGATCATCCATGCCTTCCCCAGTAATTGATGCACTGAGGGATGCAGCTGGCACTCACAGGGGAGGTACCCGCCTGCATCGTGAGATGGGCAGCACCAGGAACTGGACCCTGTCTCAGCCTTCAGTCCATTCAAAAAATGTTTCTCACTCATTTTTGCCTTTTTTTTTTTTTTTTTTTTTTTACTGTGCTGCCTCAGCCAGCAGGGCTGGCTGTTTTTTTCTTCTAAATCTAGCTGCATCTGTGCGATCGAGGCATCGATTACTAAAGCCTGAAAAAACAAAGGAGAAAAACCTACTCAAGCAGTCTGGGTAGAACTTTGGAAACCAGGAGCTGAACCCAGAAATTCAATACCACTTGATGCCATGGGGGTTATTTGTAATATTTTAAATAATTGAAATAAAAGGAGTTAGGTTACAAATGAAGTATTTATTTTGGTGAGGGATTGACAGTATAATGGGCAGTGTGATAACGTAACGTATGTAGTCAGCACTGGAGTTGGAATTAAAGTGTTACTTATTTTAAGTTAATAATTTGCATTTTGTTGTATCTCAGTTCCTGGTATCCAAAAAAGGTGCTTTAGGTGAAATATGGAAAGTGCTGTTATATTAAATAACATCATGGAAGCAGCCTGTGCTTGCCTGCTATGTTTTCTTTTGTTATGTATTCTTGATTGGGTATTATGTGTTATTTTAAATTTAAATGTTTGGAGGCTTCAAATTGTTCCTTCTGTCAATAACTTGCTTCCTTGTACGAATTTGTTGTCAGTGTTGGCACGTACTTCGTTAGCGACAGACACTGGGATAGTACTGGTACTAATTTTGAATCTAGATCAGTGATTTTTCATTTATTTTCCATTGATTACACAGTCATCTCCGTAATCTGTGATTGATGATTAATTTCAAATCACTTTGTAGTTTGCCCTTAGTCAAAAAACCATATATATAAAAATACATTTTTAAAACTGTGGATAATTTTATGGCATTGGTTAAAAATACATCTCTAGGCACATTGGCAGAAGAGGGATTGTGTGGTTTTGGAGGCTGCTGAGGGAAGTGGAAGATGCTTGTGGTGCAAGCGTGGTCTCAGTGGCTGTATATCTTAGAATCAGGGAATGGTTTGGGTTGGAAGGGACCTTATAGATCATCAAGTTCCAACCCCCTGTCATGGACAGGGACACCTCTCACTAGCCCAGGTTGCTCAAAGCCTCATCCAGCCTGGCCTTGAACACCTCCAGGGATGGGGCATCCACAGCTTCTCTGGGCAACCTGGGACAGTGCCTCACCACCCTCACAGGAAGACATTTCTTCCTCATATCTCATCTAAATCTAGACAGCTTGGGGGGTTCTGGGCATCACGAGCGTGACAGTGGGGCTGGTGGGACAAGACTTCATCTTTCTTGCTGCTTGACTGGCCACTTCATCCTTTCTTGTCGCCCTTCCCTTTCAGGCCCAGAAGAATGAGAGGGAGTCCATCAGGCAGAAGTTGGCTCTGGGCAGTTTCTTCGACGATGGCCCAGGACTTTACACCAGCTGCAGCAAGAGCGGCAAGCCCAGCCTCTCCTCCCGGTAAGCCTGACAGCCTCGCAGCTCAGCACCTCTTTGGAGGTTGAAAAGTGTGAGATGCCTCCAGGGGGAAGTCCTGAGACCTTCCCTTCAGAGAATCCCTTGGTTTTTGCTTGCAACCATATTCTTGAATTTTCCTTTGTTTTAGAGCAACATCTTATGCTCCAAAGGCAATAGTTGTCTTTTACATAAATAATTTTAAGTAATATGCTAAAAGATTGGCTTAAAACTGTATAGAAGAGAAATTGGGATGCTCAGAGGATAAGGCAGGTGAGCTGAATTTTCCTGAGTTATTTTTCCTTTTGGTTTTCATGTAGGATCTCTGCCCTGAACTGAGCATTGCCTTTGGACTTGGGCAGACCGAGAACAGTGGTGGAAGTATCATGAATGCATGGTGGAAGTATCATGGAGTTATTCTTGTGAAAACAGTTGATTAATTTTGTTTTCCAAGGGGTTCTTTTCACTGAGGTGCAAAATACTGAGAATTTTGATGTCACAATGTCTGGTTTGAATGCTGGACGTTCATGTCCAAAGCAGAGCAGGGCTGGAGGATGGTCCCGTGGTCCCATCAGGCGACGTAGTGATGGTTGGTGAAAAACCACAAGTTTGTGAACATGCGTCTTCCTTCGGTGGCTGGGGAGGTTGCAGTCTGTGGGAAGCAAATCTGATGCTGATAACTAGCCCACAGCTGTTCTGTGCTGGTTCAAGGCAATTAATCTCCCACATGAAAGGAAAAAAAATCAGCTTTATGGCATCTGCCTGCCTCCCCACGGCATCCACGCGCTGTGCACAGGCTGTGGCTGCAGCAGCCCTCTGCTTGCTGGGCACGCAGCTCCATCCCCAGGGCTGGCACATTGCATAGATTCCTCACTTATTCTGATTTTTTAAATTTTTAATTTTTAAATTTTTTAAATTTTAAATGCACCAAATATACTCCAGAAATTCTTGGTTATATTCAGCTGTCATGTAGTAACCCATGGCACTTGGAAAGCATCAAATACCTCCCACATTGGGAGTGAAGATCTACCTGTTGCCATGGTGCGGGAGAAGAAAAAAAAGTCTTGGAGAGGCATAAAACCAGGAGGAATACTGTTATTACACCAGAGAGGTACAATTGTGAAATTAGATTGAACTGCAAGTCATTTGAAAGGGAAAACAGTTTTGCTCTGTGTAGTTACAGCTAAACCAGGAGCCACTATGTTGTAATTATAGTGTGGGTCTAGTTAATGCTGCACGGCAGGGTCTGGCAGCTGTGCTACGAGAAATTACCAGCTGTACCTGAACGCTTTGGCATTTCGTTAATATTTATAGTCCAGGCACAGCATTAGCATTGCACGCTGCCCATTACAGGACCTAGAGGAACCTTTGCAGGACTGTTGCTCTCATTTTTGTGCTTCCATACAAAATAAAAGGGCATAAATTGCTGGGTTTCATGTGTTGGGTCGTGCTCTCAAAAGGTGCATGAGCTCAGACCCATGTTTTGTACTTGCTCTGCCCTGTCTGCACGATGCAATTTGAAGCTGAGCCAAGGGCGCATCCCACTCCCCAGCCTGGGCACCATCTGTCCACCACGATGTAAAAGCTTGTGCAGAATTATTGCATAGAGTCATCAAAATGGTTTTGGGTTGGAAGAGACCTCCAAAGATCATCTGGACCAACCCCCGGCAGTAAGCAGGGACATCTTTAACTGGATCAGGTTGCTCAGAGCCCATCCAACCTGACCTTGAATGTTTCCAGGGACAGGGCATCTACCACCTCTCCAGGTAACCTGCTCCAGTGTTTCACCATCCTCCAATTTTAATTATTAATGCTATCTATTTTATGGTAATAGTGACTAAACTAATAGTTGCCCTAAAATAAAAGTAATTAAGCCCCAGCGTTGGGAATGAGGAATAACTGGCAGCAGAACGTTTCAGGGGGCTTGCCCCACCTTCAGCAGGTGGGGATGGAGTCTGATGCATCAAGAGGGCTGATAAGAGTTGACCCCAGCAATCTCTAGCTTCTGGGGTTACTTTTTAATGAATTTGGAAGCTGTGCAAAGTTTGAGCAGATTTTGTGGAAGGGAATGGGCCTGACCCTGGTGTCACGTGGGCAAATTGTTCTGGAGCGCCCAGGGGACGTAGGCTTGGCTGGTGGCTGCAGAGCAGCTCTGCAAGGAGGGCATCAGCAGGGGCTTTGACACCCTTTTGTCGCCTGCCCTGAGCCGCCACATCCAGAGAAAATCATTCCTGGGGAGGTGAATTTGGGTGGTCTTAACCTGTCCAGAGCAGGCAATGGTGCGGAGGCTTCAGAAAACACAGTAACCATCTCTTGCGGTACAGTAGTGCCTCTTGGCCATAAACAGGCTTATCACCCTTCTGAATAAATAGTTTAAATCATTTACACGTTACTTTGTATAATATAATATTTTATATATTATTTGTCTATTTCATGTGTAAATATATACTTACATTTTATACAGCTATGTATAAAGCATATGTTATGTGTATGTAGTATTTTATTTGATGTAATAATAGAGCCACCCATGATGACAAAAGCTCTGCAGTGTCTCAGCAATTCTGAAGTTCATCAACAGATGGTGGTAGAAGCATTATCATCAACCCAGGCGCTGAGTTTCCAGTCCCACAGCAATGGCAGCGCTGGGCAGCAGCGGGAGCTTGCCTGTGCCCTGCTGTCATGTGCTGGTGGTCCTGGCTGGGCTTTTGGGTGGGGGATGACCATCTTCTTAGAAAAAAAGTGAGAATGTTGGGATTTTCCTGCGGCCAATACAAAATCAGGACAACAGCATCCTTTCAAAATGTGAATGACAGGCTCCTGATGGTGCTCCAGCATCTCGCCCATTGGCACGGCGGGGAGAGCCACAGGTTGCCAGCGTCAGCACCGGCACGAGGGGCCTGCAGCATCACCTCTCCCTTTCCCCCCGCAGATTACAAAGTGGGATGAACCTGCAGATTTGCTTCGTGAATGACAGTGGCAGTGACAAGGACAGCGATGCCGATGACAGCAAGACAGAAACCAGCCTGGACACGCCGTTGTCGCCTATGGTAGGTCCAGGAACCCCTCCCGCAGGGGCTCCGGAGCATGGAAACCATGAGACCATCCATAATAGAAGCTGAGAAAGAGCTGATCCTATAAAAATTAATGATAATAAAATAAATTAAAATTAAAATAGTGATGCTAAACCCCAGAGCAGCACCTTCAGCTATCAATAAAAGAGATATGAGATGCTGAGGGGCAGGTAGCAGACTGCCCCTGGCTTGCACAGAGCTGCTGATGCCCTCATGCAAAGGAGTTCCTTCTTCCTTCCTTCCTCCCTTTCTTTTTGGCTGTGATATTTATCAGGGCGATAATGTATACAAAGCAGTATCAGCTCCCACCAGCTTTCCTCTCCTTTCTTTTCCTTTGTGAATATAACACCATGGCCCCAAATGTTTTCCTCCAGCTTAACCAGTTTGTCCCTTCAACACCTATTGGTGTGGTTGGCTCCTCTTCCCATTTGAAATGCTCAAGTTGCTGTTAATAGTCAAGGGGGCCTATCTGGGAATTACTCTGATTTTTAAATATAATCCTGTGGATTTAAAAAAAAAAATCTATGCTCTTCACCTTTTCTGTAGAAACGATACCACTTCTAAGTGCACAGAAATATTTTTTAAGCTGACAGCAAACTTCTTTGCTGTAGCACAGTTGGGGTGACAGGGCTGTAATGGCTGCGTGTCTCCTTTCCCAGAGCAAGCAGAGCTCATCCTACTCTGACAGAGACACGACGGAGGAAGAGTCGGAATCCCTCGACGACATGGATTTCCTCACCAGGCAAAAGAAACTCCAAGCTGAAGCCAAAATGGCCTTGGCTATGGCAAAGCCCATGGCCAAAATGCAGGTCGAGGTGGAAAAGCAAAACAGGAAGAAGTCGCCAGTAGCGGATCTTGTAAGTGGGGACTGTGGGATGGCGCGGAGGGGTAGCACCAGCCCTTTTGCTGTTCGCTTTTGCTTGTTGAGACACACACAGTGGCCAGCGGCGCTCGCTCATGGAGACATGAGCAACATGCAGAGGAGTAGTGGAGATAGGGACCATCGGTCAGGAGTTGAAGGGTTGGCATGGGTTGTCTTATCGGGGCATTACGGGAGTGGGATGGATGCAGACAATGAGATGATGAAGTGTGAAGATCGTTACTGCCTTGAGGATGGCAACGACATGGTGCTGCTCATCCTTAAGGTGTAGTCCACTCAACCCGTCTCATCCTGAGCTTCATGCCACAGCCCTCGCCTCTGTTTGCATCAGTCCACCACTGACACTGGTAGATCCGAAGACCTTGATCAAACATTGTGTAGATGTTTCAGCTCATTTTGGTACTCTAAGCGCAGTCGTCAATACGGGCTTGTGAGAGGGGGACACCTACAGTGCAAACTGCCGCTGTTCAGGAATACAAATAATTGGGAGAAAAGAGTAAAAAGCTGGAAATTTCTTTTCAGCTTCCACATATGCCTCATATAAGTGAATGCCTGATGAAGAGAAGTTTAAAACCCACTGACCTAAGAGACATGACTATCGGGCAGCTACAAGTGATAGTCAATGATCTCCATTCACAGATAGAAAGTAAGTGATACTTGTTTAATTATTCTTTACTATGTCCTGTTTAATTAAGACCAGTTCTCCGGGATACACATAGAAATGTTGGTAAATGAATGATAACAGGAGTATATGGAAGAGGCACACTGCAGTAGTTGGCAATGGAGTTCTCTCCAGATTTGGTTCCTTTGGCTTTTTTCTGTCCTTTTTTTCAGTTTCTCCCCAAGTGCACGCTTGGCTCCCTAAGAGGGGAGGGTGGTTGTGCCAGCACCTAACGCCCCACTTCTCACTCAAAACCTGGTCGGGTAAAAATAGTCTTGGGACATCTGCCTGTCCTGGAAGCACCTGCTAGTCATGGCTTTACAGCGGCATTTTCATGTGACGCTATGCCATGGCACCAAAACCATCCATCAGTGAAGAAATCCTCCAGTTTAGCAAACATCCTGGGGTAAATCCTCTCTTGGAGTCCTTTAGTGTGTTTCTTGGGTCCTTGCCTTTGCCCACAGGGATGGTACCCCACTGCCTCATCTGTTTTTGCTCTCTCCAAAAGATCCAGGGTTTTTTCTTCCCCCAAGGGATCTCCATCTTCCAATTAATTAACAATTTGGGGACTAGACTTCTTTGGTGGCTGTAGGTCAAAATAAGGTTGGTTGGGGTCTGCAGTGCTGCTCCCTCCCTACTTGCAGTGGTTAAATGCATCCTTTCTAGAAGCATCCCTGCTGAGGGTGCAGAGCTGCACCGTTGAGTTGTGATTTCTTATTTTGTGCTGCAAAGGCAAAAAAAAAAAAAAAAAGCTCATTAATTAACCTCACTTTAGAAAGCACCGAAGTATGGGAGTGGTAACATCATTTACACTGAGCTTGCTTCCCAACCTGAAGAGGCGTTAAACCAGTATAACTGTATTTAAGTATACTATATTTATATATATAACTATATTTAGGCAGCCTGTAACTATATTTAAGTATAATGGTATTTAAGCAGCCTAAACACCAGCTCTGGCAGCGAGTGGTGGGCAGGTTCAGCCTTCAGCTGGCAGGTTGATTTTTCATGTCATCCTTTTTGTTTCCTCCTTCCCCACGCTGTGACACAGCCCCATGTCACAAGCATCCCTCTGGAGCGGAGGGGCTGGCTGGGG